>NC_043713.1:85808362-85810383 GCF_006229205.1 Suricata suricatta
GGGTGAGTACTTCTTGGACTTGAAATTCTTCCTCCAAACTTCTGATGTATGAGAAACAAATACCCAATTCAGGTGCCAGCAATCGCTCACGTGTGATTGATTGTATGTCTTCAGAGGTAAAGGGTTCAAATAGGCTCTAAAAGAGAGAGTCACCAAGTAGCAATTGATTTGCTTCAAGTGTACCGGGCTGGGCTGGCTCCGAGGGCGGCCGGTGCGGGAGACTGTCTCCTCCAAGAGCAGAAAACCAGAGTCGTGAATTGCACGTCTAGTATCTTCAGCTGAAATTCTGTGACTGTTTCGTACTGACTTGGCCAGCATTTTTCCGATCGCGGATTGAGTATCCGGAACCACATTGGCGTCTCCAAGTATAACACTTGCCCAAAGAAGGTTTGCTGGGCTGAGTGGATTTGGATGTGTTGAAAGCTGCCAACGTAGGCTGCCTCGTGGCCAAGGGCTGGCCTGACTACACGTTCCAAATGCGAGTCCTACTCAGGGCACCCAGGACCTCTTTCAGAAAGGGAAGGGACCGTCGCGTGAATTTAGCGCTGTGTGGGTTATGAACTTAGCTCTTTGATCCACCTCGTCTCCAGAGATACAGCTTATTTTCCCTATTTTCCAAATGACAAGATGAAGGTTTACGATAGTTGTCCTTCCCCTGGAGGGTGAGTCACAGGTGTTGAGCTTGGGATGGCCACACTCTGAAGTCCAAACCCTCTCCGTGAGGAATGATGACGTGTCAGTTCATTTCTCAAATCCAGAAGAATGAGCTCCTTGCCCAGGGCTGTGCTGAGATTTTCCTGAAGGTGCACCCAGGCTGAGAAGGGAAAGTATCAAGCTCCACGAATAAAGTCTCCTGTGGGCAGGAAGGAGGGCTCGGTAAGCGCTGGTCTGTGCCGTTCCTGTCCTGAACCATCGTTAACGTCCACAGGGGCCAACTTCACGCATCTTTGTGCTATTATTCTAGAGTTAGGCAATTTGTTCTACATTCACTAATTTTTATAGATTCTTTTAAATCACTCGGTGATTTAAAAACCCCCCACCTAATTATATTACATCCTCCTTCTTTCTTAGAAATAAAGGTGTGCCGTTGTTGAGAAGGTGCCTATATGTTTTTAATATTTATTTACTTATTTATGAGAGAGAGAGACAGAGAGTGAGCACAGGCAAGGGAGGGCCACACACACACACACACACAGAATCCGAAGCAGGCGCCAGGCTCCACGCTGTCAGCTAAGAGCCCAATGCCAGGCTTGAACCCACCGCCCACGAGATCATGACCCGAGCTGAAGTCAGACACTCAGCCGCCCGAGTCCCCCAGGCGCCCCGGAGCATCGTTTTAAAAGCACTTGGGCCTGAGAGGATGCCTTCCCCCCAGGTGGCATCTTGCTCCGTGTGAATCCCAACGAGGAAGTCAACGAGGGAGAGACAAGAGCCAGGAGGTGACAAGTGAGTCCCGGGGACACAGGTTAGGCCACGGACCCCAGCCCTGCCTGCGTGTTGTGTCCCCCTCCACCCCGGGGAAACCAACAAACTCCCTCTTGCACCTACGCTACTTTGCATTTGATTTTCTGTGTCATTTCAACAACTAGTTGCAGAATCTTGCGGGCACGGAGGCGAGTCAGGACGCTGACCACCTTGACTTGGTCTGAAAAGATCAAATAAGTGTGCCTTTAGCCATCACACTCACTCATTCATTCACCAAACGTTTGCTGAGTATGCATCTGTCTGTTTGTCCTTCTCAAGTCAGACTTCATAGTGGCTCGCTTCCATCTTGTTCGAAGCCCCTTCCCTGAACAGGCTCCCCTTCTGGGCATTTCAAATTTCCCTTAAACAAAAATACCATGCACAGGTCTGAAGTCAAGTCTGTCAAACAATCCTCTCCGAGGGGACGCAGGACCAGAGCTCTGACTTCCACTGTTGTGTCTGTTTGGGATGATCCTCTTCTGGACGGTAAGAGACACTGCCCTCCATCCCACCGGCTGCACTCACCATTAGCCTGCAAATAACCCCACCTCTGTCCC
>NC_043713.1:85810483-85848424 GCF_006229205.1 Suricata suricatta
ACTGTCTTTCAAGCACTCTCCTGGGTGCTGAAGGTACACCAGGGGACAGAAATAGAGAAAAACTGCTGAACTTTCATCTGATATGGATAAACAACAAAAATAAGTGGTGGAAGGTCCTACACAATGGGCGATAAACAGAGCAGAAAAAGGAGATCTGGATTGCCTGTGGTAAGGGCAGGTGGCAATTTGAAACAATGACTGAGTGAATAGTCTTTAAGAACATACTTGTACAGGGGTCCCTGGGTGGCTCAGTTTGTTAAGCGTCTTGGCTTTGGCTCAGGTCATGATCTCACCATTTGTGGGATCCCGCCCTGGGTCAGCCTCTGTGCTGACAGCGAGGAGCCTGCTTGGGACTCACTCTTTCTTCCTTTCTCTCTGTTCCTATCCTGCTTGTGTATTGCATGCTTTCTCTCTGTGTGTCTCTCAAAAATACATACAAAGTACATAATCTTAAAAAAATAACATATTTGAAAAAAATGTGAAGGAAATGTGAGATTTAGCCATGTCTTCAAGTACCTCAATTTACTCCTTATTGAAAAGGTGGTAATAGCACTGCTCACCTCATGGGGTTCTGGTGAAGGTGTTAAGGACTCACACGCTTCTAAGAGCTTGGAAGAACAGCCGGCTGGTGGAAAGGGTCCTTAAGAGTTAGGTATTTTATCATCTGGGGGGTCCTGCAGGGAGGGGTCGGGATCTGTGTCGCTCGTGGTACATGTCCACTCACCGTGCACAGAGAGCCCTCCTGTATCAGTGGCTGCCATCCCTGGGCAGAAAATGCATACATTCCAGTCACAGGGGGGGTTTCATTCCCTCCTTGGGCTAAGGAGGTCCGAAGCTTCCTGCAGCCTTGCTACCATGGGCAGTGCGAGTGTCAGCCATGATGGCAGGTCCGCAGGGCAGGAAGTTAAGGAGAAATGCAGACTCCCAGCGCCCGCCTCAGACCCACTGAGTCAGAATCTGCGTGTCATTCCCATCCTCAGGATACGCATCCGCAGGCTAAGTTTTGTGCAGTGCTGTTGCAAGTGGGGATGATCTGGCCATTTCCTGAGCTGTCTTCTGGGTGGCTCGGGGCACGCTGCCTTCTCCTTCCGTTCTTCGTGTCCCCTGTCCATCCATGATGGGACTCTGAGCTCTCAAGCGATTCGTGGCCACGTGACCAGAGTTGGTAAAAGATCATGGTGAATGGTGGAGAAGCATCATTAAATGAATGATCATCTGAGGTCGGCACTTGAGATGACATTGGCTTAAAGTCAAGATTACTTGACTTTTTACACACTGAGTGACAGACGCTCAGAGGAGGGCATGAGGAGTCATGACAAATCATCACAACTGCCTTCCTCTTTCAGAACGTGTGCTCTCTTTATTTTTTAATTCATTTTTAATAATTTCTGCCTCCAACATGGGACTTAACTCATGACCCAGAGATCAAGACTCGCACACTCCACTGACTGAGCCAGCCAGGTGCCCCCGTCATGGTCTCTCTTTAAAATTTCATTATGTTGAAGTAGCAAATTCAGAGGGGCAAGTGCACTTTGAGGAAAGATGCTGCACGAACCCGCTAGTCTTTCTGAATTCCAGTCTTTGCTGTTGTAATTCATGCTTTACAAAGCTGTTAGATCGGTCTTGTTACAGTAGAAGTTCTGGTCATATTAGCCCCTCTACTCCGAAACACACGGGCGCACATGCTGGTGTGTCCACACACCATCATCTTCCTTGGTGTTCTTCCCACGTGGCATTCTGGGATGCCAGAACACGGTCTCTAATTTCTCTCTCTCTCTCAGCATTTTCCCATAAATCTTGTGGACTCAGACAGAGGGTTTGCTTCCCAGACTTCAAGAGCCCTGAACATTCTAAGCCCTCATGACTTGAGTTGTTCTATCTGTCCACTGGTCTGCTTGTGTAGAGACTTCGGCGTTCCCCAGCTCCTCACCTTCACCCCTGAAGGCAAGGGGAAGGAAATGGGGAGAGGTAGCTCATGCATCCATACTTCCAGCTCACACCAGTCCCCACTACACTCTCCCTAAGGGGGCCGTCGTTGGGTTTTTCCTGTGGTGGCCGCTTGGATTTGGGGAGAGCTTTGGCCATCTCTCCCTGGGACTTCCCCACCCTACCCTTCAGGTAGGGGCTCCTGGGTATCAGCCAAGGCCCTGTAGGCCGTGAGGGCTGAGAGTATAGTGGTTGGCCGAAGTGGGGATAGAGCAGGCAGTTAGTTGCCAAGAGCAGGGATAGGTAGGTGACGTGCCGGAATCCTGGCGGTACAGGTGCAAAGCCTGGCCTTGAGGCTTCCAAGAGCCTGGGGCTGACAGACCCAGAGTCACAGGTGCAGAACACGCCTCTCCTCTTCTACCTCGGCCGGCCGAGAGTGACCCCTAGGCTCGTTATCATGCCTTTGACTTGCTGCTGTAGCTCCCCACCAAGGGGGGAAGGCAGTCATGCCTGTCCAGGGGCAAATCTTGTAGGGTCCAAAGCTCCCCCTCTGTGCCTGTGGGAGGACGCCCCCAAGTGACTGGAAGCAGCCTCCGCTAGAGACCATCCCATCCATGACCGCAGGCCCTGCTCACATAAAAAGAAAGGACCTCTGTAGCGTCGGGGCGGGCGCTACCCCCCGGGCCTGCCCGCTGCCCCACCTTGAGAGTGTAAAGTCCTTAGAAGAGTGCTTGCTGCTTGCTGCCTTCCTTCCGGCTGCCTTTGGTTCATGCCGATTCCTCTGGGAATCCAAGCACCCAGACCTCCACCCACACAACACAGACCCTCCTCCCGTTAACAGTTTGTGGAAATAGGAATCATTAGCATTTTGGGGGGGGGGGCTTGGAAACAGACACAATCCTGGCCCTAATTTACTGCCATCCATCCTCCCACCTGCGGAGGCAGAGAGGCCCGGGCCTCGACCTCCGTCATGGGGAGGCCTCCCCTAGCAGGTGCTCCTCCCTGAGCAGCGAGCCTCCGTGAGAAGAGGCTGAGGGGACAGTCGTGGCTTTGCTTTGTGGGGCTGCAGGGTCTCAAGCACCGGCTGCATGAGTTCCGCTCTCCTGACGGAAGGGTCCAGATGACCAGGACCTGCCACCTGAGGGGCTCCTCCTCAGACCTCCCCTCTGCACGTTGTCTCGCCGTCTGCTCATCTACCTCCGGAGCCATGTCCCAAGGGCACCTCAAACTCCATTTGTCCAGACCAGACCATCTGGGGGTCCCGGCAATTCGGATTTTTCCTTTTCTACAGCGTTCTCTGTCTCAGCGAGCGGGGCCAGCATCCACCTAAGTCTGTGAAGCAGAAACCAGAACTTCATCCACGACAAGACCCTGTCCTCCCCCACTTCACTTACCGAATCACAGCCCTGTCACCTCCAGACGTCCCTCAAGCCTGTCCCTCTTTCTTGTTTTCGGTCCCTGCTGAGGCTGCACCTGTGCCCTGCTGCCCCCCCCCCATCCCCTGGACCCGCCGGCAGCATTCTGGCCATTCTCTCACATCCGCTGGGTCCCTCCAGCCCCTGTCCAGTCCAGCCAGCAGCCAGCTGTGCTGCACTGCCTTTCATCGATGAGGAAAGAGAACTCAAGGAAACGCACGTGTCCCCACATGTCTGTGTCAAAGGACATAGAGAAAGCGTAACTCAGAAACTAATGTCACCCATTAACCAACCCAGAGCGGCAGTGAGACAGGGGACAGGGGCCAGGGCCAGGGTGGCCGGGGGCAGGGAGGGCAGGGCACCTTTCTGACAGTAGCTTTTTGTACAGTTTAGACTTTAAAACCACAGGAATGTCTCACATATTTAGGAAATACATAACAAATAAATAACCAGGATGCGTGTGTATCTGGAGGCGGGGGTAGGGGTCACAAACAGCAAGGAGTAGGCCTAACTGTGTTTTTCTTGGATGCTATCACCAAAGTGAGGTTTGTGGGGAGGAAAATAACACACATAATACAAATAAAACAAAGCCAAAAAAAGAAACCTGTCTGCCAAATTAACTATTTAATCCCAGATCTAATGATAAGAATATGGAGGCGTGGCACTAGGATAGAAACAAAAGACAAGAGAGTCTGGACAAGTTAATGTAATCATGATGATTCCATCTAGCGAGCCACTGACATCAGGGCTTTTTATGAGTGAGAGTCACTGGATTAGTGAGTACTCAGAACATTCCAGAAAGGAGTAGCAGAGGAAGACACCCCAGATCAACAGTCCGGTGCTTGTTGAGAACTGAAAAATAGGTCAGGTGGTTGCTACACAAACCTTAAGAAGGAGTGTGGCCGGAGCTGAGGTGACGGCCGGCCGCAGGGACCAGGGCAAAGGAAGGACATGGCTTTGGGCCACTTGAGGAATCACGGCCATTTTTCTAAAAGCAAATCATGAGCTACAGGAGAACGGTAGGCAAGCGAATAATATAATCAGATCCAGGAGCTGTGAGGAAACCCAGTCTGGGGACACAGGAATGGGTTTGGGACGTTGGTTGGCTTGGACTGGGAATCGCACAAAAGGGCTGGGTTTTAGGGATATGTGAAGCAGAAGCCTCAGCCCATGACTGGATCTGGTTCTGGTTCAGACGCCCACTGGAGAATTCTAGGTTCTTAGCACTTGGATGCAGGGGAGAGCCATTCACTCGCACAGAAGACCCTAGAGAAAGAGTAGTTTTGGGGGTGTGGTTTATGATGAGTTCCATTTTACAGGATGAGCCATTCTGATCTCCCATGGAATAATAGGTATTCCACAGAATGTTCCATAGAAGACTGGCACTAGGGAGTAATTTGTAGTGGATCATCCATTCATTTAATTTGTGTTTTGGGGGTGCTGACTATGTCCTGAGCATGATCCGAAGAACGCTGAGGATGCCAAGCTGACCGGGCCATGGATTCTGCCCCAACAGCAACATGGAAGGGGAAATAAGGCATGAATAATAGAAACACAAGGTAGAAACAGATTTCACAAGGGATTCTTTACCTCTACGGCCCAAGAACCTCCAGGTAAGAGTCAGGAAACCTCTTAGAGACAGCTGAAAGGGAAACAGCAGAAGACCAGATAAAAATCGAGGTTAACCTCATTATCTCTTCCTGAAGAGTCAGGGAAAGGCCCAAAATATTCTGAATTCACTGAGACTCATCGGGGAGATAGACTGAATATATACATTCTAAAACAAAACCCACGCTTCCTACCTGTGCAGATCGCTCCTTGCTGCAGGTTAGTCAAGGAAGACGTTCTGTTCAATGTCTTTTATCTGAGCTGAGTAAACTAGAGTCAGATTCAGTGGTTTAACTAAATAGTTGTTGGGTTGAAACCAACCTAGTATGATGAATCTGGTCTCCAACTTCACAGTCGGAAGGTTCCAAGCGTGGATTCCTATAACACATTCAGAGACTCGGTAATAAAGCCAACATTTATTGAAACGATTATAATAAGCTTTTCAAAATGATGGAAAGTCTTTTCTTTTTTTAATGGAGAAAAACTCAAAGTTATAGTGCCAAAATACAGACCACCGTAAGTAGGACGTAAATTTCCTGAGAACTGGAAATGTACGTGTTTGCGAACCTTCCCTCTTCCCGGGATGAATGACAGCTGATGGTCCACCCCTCCTTGAAACCATCCGTGGCAGCGGGTTCTTGAAGCGGCTCTCAAGTTTGCAGCTCCACAATCAGAAAGGAAGAAGAAGAAAGGAGCCCCTAGTGTTATCTTTCATGTTTGACCAAGGCTGAGTCAAAGAAAATTGGGCTAGTTTACAACCTATTGCATTGCATTCTTGTACTTTGTCTCTGATCACCGTTTTGAATAGAGTGTATTTACTGCTCACTTTGCAAAGAGCAACTGTATTTGCCAGTGAGCAAGACTCATCTTTACCCCAACGGGACATATTGACCTGTTGTCCAGTGCACAATCACAGGCAGAAAACCCAGCAGGGGACGAGAGAGGACTTACAGCCTATGGTAATGCCCTTCCCTCCTCGCGGCAGAAAACTGATGTACAAACATCACAGAAAGGATTGGAGATTCCCATCCCAGGAGACTTTTTCTGCAGAAGTAATAAGGCATAAAGCAAGCAAATAATGAGAGGTAGTTGAACTGGGTTGTTTCCTTATTAGATCTAAATTTCTTACTGTCACAAGCCACGGCTCAGATGGTAACGGAATTTCCAGAACGTTCTGGAAAGTAGAGTGTAAGCTAGTTTCTATTAGCATTCATTTTTCTGGAGCTCCTGGGTGGCTCAGTTGATTAACCACATGCCTCTTTATTCCAGCTCATGTCATGATCTCACGGTTCTGAGTTCGAGTCCCACATCAGGCTCTGCACCGACAATTCGGAGTCTGCTTGGGATTCTCTCTCTCTCTCCCTCTCCCTCTGCCCCTCCCCTGCTCGCACACATGCTCTCACTCTCTCCCCCTCTCTCCGAAAGCCAATAAAACAAGAATTCGTTTTTCTCCCTCGGCACCTGCTTGTGTGTGAAGAGCCAAAGAGATATTGGCTTTTCCCGCATGTATGAGAATGACCTAGGGGTTTCTTCCACTGTATGTTTTAGTCTATGTTTCTCACTGATTTATACAGAAATACTGGCTTGTCAACATGCACTCTAGCAACCTGTGTGGGAATTCAGTCGAATTTATGCTTTCGCATTGCTTAACTTCCTTCCTTGCAAATAGAGACATTTGTTCTTATTTCATTTAGTTTTCTAATGTGACTTGCTTTTTCATCACCAATATTTTCTGAATCTGCAGCACTGCCATTTGCTTTTATAACACCACAAATAGGAATAAAAATCCATTTGCCAGCACTTTTTGTGACATTTCTTCTCCTGTTTTGTACCAATATTCACTTAAGCCAACATATTTCTTTTATTTATATGATTTTATACATTTTTTTCAGAGCTAATGGACCATTATTTTATATTCCAATCAGTTTCCCACTCCATTCCAATATAGATTATGATGTATTTACACGGGCAGAATAACATATTTTTTCCAAACCTCTTTAATATCACTTCCAGTGAATTCAACATAAAAATCACTCAGACCTTCCTAAAATATTCCACATTAAATAAGAATGCTTATACTCTGATGGGTCTAAAATGCTGGTAGATCGCTGCCTCTTAGGGGAGTGAGTGAGCAAAACTGAAACCAACATTTGCTGAGCACAGATGCTTGCCTTTGCGAAATATTTTTTTTAATTTTTAAAATGCTGTTATTATTTATTTTTGAGAGAGACAGACAGAGCGTGAGCAGGGGAGGCGGGGAGAGAGTGGGAGCCACAGAATAGAAAGCAGGCTCCAGGCTCGGAGCTGTCAGCACAGAGCCCGAGGTAGAGATTGAACCAGAAACCGTGAGATCATGACCTGAGTGAAGCCAGACACTCAACCACCTGAGTCACCCAGGCGTCGCTGAAATATTTTCTTTACCTTCCCAAACACCTGAGGTCACATCGGACTCCAGAGACTTGGACTGGCCATTCTTCAAAGTGGGCACCCTGACCTCAGAAGGAGCAGAGTCAGAGGCTGGTGTTTTCTCGGGAGCATGGAGAGGGTCCCCGTGGAGCAGAGGGAGGCCAGTGTCAGCTCTGTGATGATCTGGGAGTGTGAAAAGAAGCTGGGAATTAGAACCCCCTGCCCTCAACGGGGTGTGGGGCCGATGCGGGAGTGCCCAGGGGACAAGTCTCCTTCCCCTTCTCTGCTGCTACGGTCTCTGTCTAGTGCCCCCTGCTGGCAGAGCCCAACAGACAGGAGCTGGCAAAGCAGAAATGCGGTTGGTCCAGCCCCAGGTCCCAGCATCTTGGAGGATGGAGCGATGGTTCTGGAACTGAGGCATTATAGCTTCATAACCGGCTTAGGTATTTCTGACCAAACCTTCTTTCCACAGTAGAGATGAGTTTTATCTCTGCCAGGTCTCCGAGACCAGCCCATAAAAGACTCCGGATTGTTCTGAAATTGGTTGTGAGGAAGTGAGTCGGAGCTGGCATTTCCCGAGCACCTTCTGTGTCTGCCCTGCCTCCTGTCTCCCCCCAACAGCTGCGGGGCAGGGTGGGTCCTTACCTCCTTTCTCCAGGTGGGGGAGCCGAGCTGGAGGAGGGGCATGGCAGCCCAGAGCCGCGGGTCCTACCTGGGGCTGCTTCCTATCGGGTCCCAGGGAACATCTTGCTCCCTGAACTCAGTGCTGCGGAACCAGGATCAGGCCCTTCGGACTGGGTGTCGCTCTACTTTCGCCTTTTCATACTCCCCGTGGTCCCGAGGGCTGTGCGCAGGAGTCGGAGGAATGAATGGGTGTCAGGACCCGGACAGCTGCATTCCGAATGTGAGCTCAGAAGCCAGCATCCCTGGCTGGAGACCCCGCCCCACCACCTGTCACCTGCGTGGGCCTCAGCAAGTGACTAAACTTACCTGAAAGCTTGTTTCCGGCTTATCGAAGGGATATAAGGAGAGTGCCTGTGTTTAGGGTTTTCAGGAAGATTAAACAAGTCAATCCAAGACTTACATTTCGAAGAGCATCTGCCTTCGCGCTCAAAATATTATGATGATTACAAGCTAGAATGTTTTTCTCTAATATTCCCGAATCTCGGTTTCTTCATTGGTGAAATAGACTAATATGATGTCATCTTAGAGAATTAATCCACCCAACAAAGGATCATGAGCCACACTGCCTGGCGCAGCCTGAGGGCCTGGGAGTGCAGTCTTGGGTCCAGTCCTTGAAGGTGGGACTGGGTGACCTTGGGGACAGATAACCCACAAGTAAACAAAAACACAAACAACATAAAAGACCCATAACAAGTGCTCGGTAAATAGTATTGTCTCACTGGATGGGGCACGGGGTAAAATGAATCCTCCCCCAGGAAGAGAGACGGGCAGACACAGCGGCTGAGGCTCTGGAGGGAGGGAAGATGGATGAGCCACTTTCTGCTCTGGGGACGAGGAAATGCTGTCTGTCACTCTCGCCGGGGTGTTTTGGACCAGGACGTGCATTCGCTCTGCAGCTCGGAGAGCAGGATATTCCGTATGGAAAAGAGGTGCGGCGGGGGGGGGAGGGGGGGTCCAATGTGCAGATTCTGAGCCTGCAGAGGAGAGAGAGTGGGTACATCGGGCATGTTTATACAGCTTTGTTGTTCATTTGATCTTATAGGAGGAGGGGAAGGTAACAGCCCCATTCATCAGCCAGGAGTAATGCGCTCGGGTGAGCTCAGCATTTTGTGTGTCTGTGTGTGTACAGCCGGGGACGGTGGGGGAGAAGATGCTGGAAGAGAGGGGGGGAGGAGGTGGGGGTGGAAGAGGGGGAGGGGCAGGGAGGGGAGGGGAATCCCTGCGACTGTAGGAGGACAGACAGCCCACCTCTACTTTATAACTGCACCTGCTTCTGAGGTAATCCCTAGGTTAACCAAATAAAAGGAACCTTGAGAAATTATCAGTAATTGTGTGTTGTTAGAACACCCTCTGCTCTCCGGTCCCAGCAGAACCCACACGTAGCTGCTACCCCTCAGGGCTGGGGAGGCGTGTTCCCGGCCGCCTTCAGCCCTGGCCTGGTCCCAGATTCTCCAGGTCTGACCTTCCTGCTCTGACGCCTCAAGGTGGCTTCCGCTTGCCCCTCGGCATCTCTTAGGGCTGTTTAAGGTTACCTCTGGGAGCTTGAGCTGGGGACCAAAAAATGGGTTTTCAGTTGCAAGGTGTTTGCTCTTTTATTTGCAGCCCATCAAGAGATTTTACATTTTCTTTTCTTTCAGAAAGACCTCTCTGCTCAGGACACCCTCATTTGCTCCAAGGATGGAGCGATGGAGGAGGGTGACACAGGACCCGGCAGGCTTCCCTTCTGAGGCTGGACTGAGCCTCCCATGGAGGGAGCAGGGCGCCTGAGCACAGGCCAGGAGAGCCCCCGGGGGGGCGGGGGCATAGGCTTGGGGGGGACGCAGTGGGGGGTGCAGGGCGGGGCCTCAGCATGGAGCCCAGAGGGGAGGCTCCGCGCCCCCATCCCACGGGAATAGAAAGGACCCGGCTGGGCGGAGGCTGAGCGACTTGCGGGGGAGACCAGGCAGGAGCGGACACCACGGGGAAGGTGAGGGTCATTAGGCACACACGCCTGACACACAGGTTCATGTCCACCTGTGTGAATGTAGATCCCTGTTCACACTTCGTGCCGTTGCTTCTCTGTGTCTGTGCGAGATGGCCCTGAACCAAATGAATGGGGCTTTCATTCCGGAAGGGACAAGACTCCAAGACAACAGAGCAATTTACAAGGGTGACACTGGCCACCTGCCTGGAGGAGGCGCAGCAGGTGGGGAGTGGTGGCCGGGCGGAATCTCCCCGCAGAGGGGGGTCAGGCTGCTGAGGGGTCACAGCCCCGGTGACAACAGCCCCACTGTCCCTGCCGCGCATGGGCCCTGTCCAGCCCGGGTCGGGGCGGGGAGGGTACATGTGGCCAGTCTGAGAGGGGTGGGGACGGTCCTGGCGCCCCTGCCGGGAGGGACGCAAAGGTGAGACCAGGTCTTGCTGTGGGAGGCAGAGCGGCGGCAGAGGGGACAGTGCAGGAGCTGGCCGCCTCCCTCGTGGGTCCCCTGGTGCTGGCGCCACCAGGGAAGGTGACCAACATCTCCCCGTTTCTCCCACCCTGGCCCCTGGCAAGGACTCTTCCACTGCCTGCCTTCCTTCCTCCCTTCCTTCCTTCCTTTTCTCTTTCTTTCTTTCTTTGTTTCTTTCTTAACCTGAATTGCTTATTTTTCAGAGAGACAGAGAGAGCGAGCTGGGAAGGGGAAGAGAGAAAGTGGGAGACGGAGAATGTCAAGCAGCCTCCCGACGCAGGGCTCGAACTCACAAACCCCGAGATCGTGGTCTTAGCTGAAACCAAAAGTCAGATGCCCAGGTGCCTCTTCTTCCATTTCTTTCTTTGAGTTCAGTGTTTTAGATTCCACATGAGTGAGATCGCACAGTATTTGTCTTCCTGTCTGACTTCTTTCACTTACCTGCCCTCAAGGTTCATCCAAGGTGTAGCAAACAATAAATGGCAACTCTAGGATGCGATGGAGGCATTAGCCAACGGGTACGCATTTTGCCATATGCAAGTGTATCAAATCAGCACGTGGGAGCAGGGTAAGAAAGGAATCAATTGGCTTGTGTTACTCATCAGAGAACACCAGCTTCAGGTGTGGCTGGATCCAGCTCCTCAAGCGTTTTTATCAGACCTGCTTCTTCTTTGCCTCTCGGCTCCCCTTTCCTCCATGCTGGCTTCCCTCTCAGGGAGACACTCTTCAAGGAGCAACCCCTGACAGAGCCACAGTCCCGTCCTCACAGAGGGACAAGCAGCTCTTTTATCTGTTCTTCAGAGCAGTTTTAGTGAAAGTCCTGGATTGGGCTTTTTACCAATTGTCTCATACCATCCTTGAATCAGTCACTCTGGCTGCCAGAAGAATTTTCTGATTGGCCAGAAACTGAGTCATTGCTCTCTCTAGGGCCGTGGGTGGTTCCAAACACGCCAGGAGAGACCGATGCAGCTGTGATTGGAGCAGCTGGGGACGATGCTCGGGGGGCCACGTGGGGGGCGTCTTTGTATCAACGCAGACAGATGCACCACGTGCAATGCACAGGTGGGCACTTTTCAAGGAGAGACCCAGGGCACAGGCCCCTGTCCCCATACCAGGCACACAGTAGGTGCTCAGAAGCTGTCTGCCCAATGCAAAGCTGTTGGCACAGAGAGGACTGTGCTGGTACATATGTGGAAACACTTTATATAAACTGGAGAGAATGGCTTGGAAAGCAAACTTGTTAATTACGCTGGCCATTTGGAAGATGGTGTTGAACTTAACAACGCAGTTCCGAGGATGAATTTGCACATTTTAAATTTGTTTTCATTGCGTTGTTGAAAACTGAATCACAGACACATTTAAAAAGGGCAAGGGGGGTGGCGCCTAGGTGGCTCAGTCGGTTAAGCATTGGATTCTTGACTTCAGCTCAGGTCATGATCTCATGGTTCGTGAGTTCAAGCCCCGCATTGGGCTCTGTGCTGACAGTTCAGAGCCTGGAGCCTGCTTCCGATTTTGTGTCTCTCTCTCTTTCTCTGCCCTCCCCCACTTGCACTCTGTGTCTCTCTAAAAAGTAAAGAAACATTTTTATTTTATTTATTTTATGTTTTTATTTACGATTGAGACAGAGAGAAACAGAGCATGAGTAGGGAAGGGGCAGAGAGAGAGGAGACGCAGAATCCAAAACAGGCTCCAGGCTTTGAGCTGTCAGCACAGAGCCCGATGCAGGGCTCGAACCCACAAACTGTCGAGATCATGGCCTGAGACCAAGTCGTACGCTTGACCGACTGAGCCACCCAGGAGCCCCAAGAAACATTTTTAAAGAAATATTTCAAAAATAAGAGACGAGGAATTTAACTAGGCGTTGCAGCAGGAAGGACACTAGCAGCCTGAGAGCTGTCCATGTGTCTATCATCGCCCCCCCCACCCCGTGTTTCCTGTCTCCCATCATCACAGGAAGTGTATTTGGGCTGGAAGTATTTAATCCCGTGTGAATGGGCTTATCAGAATGTCTTAGAAAGACAATACATGACTTCCAAGCAAAGAAATGGCTGCAGTTAGGTAGGAATTATGCAGTGTCTTGTTACTATCATTCTGGAAACCTACCAGGCTAATCCTGGGATAGAGCAAGGCAGACATTGTAAGGCAGGGTTCAGAACATGGTGACGTTAGGGGGTGGGCAAGTTCTTGAAAGACATTTGCTCAAGACCCGTTTGACCGCAGGGTCTACTTCTGAAATCTGAGTCCATTCGTGCTGAGAAAGCATTAGCTTTGACACCTGACTCGGTGGGCGCTAGAGTTACAGCCGTGGTCCCAAAGTCCTGGGAAGGGTGGCGGTGCTGGCTTTGTGGTGCCCTGATGTGTTTGAGAACACTGGAGGTTTGCACCCTCTCAGGATCTGGGGATCAGATTCCTGAATTCCACATGAGCAAAGAAACATGTCTTCAGGGTAGAATTAAGCCGCTTCATTATGGCTTGCCAGGAAGTTATCTTGCCTTTCTGCTGAAGTTCACGTGACTTGGTCTTCTCCTCCCTATTGATTGATGGAATGATTTAATGTTTATTCATTTTTGAGAGATGGAGAAACAGAGTGAGCAGGGGAAAGGCAGAGAGAGAGGGAGACACAGAATCTGAAGCAGGCTCCAGGCTCCGAGCAAAGAGCCTGATGTGGGGTTCAAGCCCACGAACCATGAGATCATGACTTGAGCCTAAGTCGGACACTCAACTGACTGAGCCACCCAGGCTCCCCTCCCCCTCTATTTATTAAGGAGACATCAGTTATGACCATCCTTTTGAATGGGAGCAGAAAGTCTAGAGCACCTGATCTTTTGAAAAGATATGAAATCAAAGGAAATCAAACTTATTTTGTCCTGAATTTGGGAACTGCTCATCCAAATGGCACTGTGACTAAGAATCATGTTGTAGACACATGGGGGCAAGCCTTTGAGTTAGATTTTAATAGTCTAGGTGGGGGAAATATCGGTCAGGATGTTATAGAGAGATTTGAATATAAAAGATAATCTTCAGAATCTGAAGATGAGTCTGAATCTGGAGATCAAAGGTGTGCCTAAACCAGGAGATATATGGAGACCTGAAATACTATTCTGTCCCCAGGAGGAGAGAGCAATGACGTTGCGACTTGAGACCAGGGATGGAAATTGGTTTCAACCACTCTTGATTGATGGATGTGCCACGTTGGATGTTGAGTCAATGAAAAGATGCTTCAGATTACTTGACAACAGCTGTCTTGGGAAAAGACGGTGCTCATTCTGTAACAACCCTCACTGCTCCAGGGAGGTGGGGAAAGCTAACTGGTGGGCCTGCGGCCAGGTTGCCCTCCTGTCATCCTGTGCCCCGTAGCGAAGGCAGAGACTCTGATCTGGTTGCGGTTTGAGGCCCACCTGGTAAGTGGACGTAGTGTGGACTTTGGCATCAGATCTAATTGTTAGTCCAGGTTCTACCACTTAATTAGGTGGGAGAGTGTGGGCAGGTGACTTACCCTTAGAAAGTCCTTCTTGGCGAAACTAGCCCTGGGCTGGCATCTGAGAACTTGGATTTTGGGAGGGTGCCCACCATTCCCTAATGGATGGAAAGGGCTCATCTTGCCTAGACTCTGAATAAAAAAGATGATTTATGCTCAACATACGCTTTCCTCCTAAGAGTCTGGGATTTGGGTGCCTGTCCGTAGAGGCCAACAGCCACCAGAGACTCTTAGGTGCTAAGGTCGCAAGTGTGCACTGGGCCTCTCTGAAGCTTACCACACCTGTTGCTGCGTCTTTGTTGCTGGGGAAGACGGTGCTCTGTGTGACCGTCATGGCAGGGGGAATGTGGAGGATGCCAGGACAGAGACTTCTCCAGACTCCCTCTCTGCTTTTCCCTTGTGATCAGGCTGTGCATTAGTCCAGTGTCATTCTGATAAAACTCAGCTGTAAGAACAGTGGGTCCTGGGGCGCCTGGTGGCTCAGTCGGTTGAGCGTCTGACCTCGGCTCAGGTCATAATCTCATGGTTCATGTGCTTGAAGCCCGTGTCGGGCTCTGTGCTCAGAACTTGGAGCCTGCTTTGGATTCCATGTCTCCCTCTCTGTCTCTGCCCCTCCCACAACTTGCACTCTCTCTCTCTCTCTCAAAAATAAATAAATGTTAAAACATTTTTAAAAAAATGAACAACTCAGTCCCCTGAGAACTTCTGGTGATTCTCCAGACATAAGGGTGGCCTTGGGGACCTCTGACATAGCTGTACAGAGCGATCGGCCCCTTGTACAAGGTCACACGGGTGGGCTTAAGCGTTGGCGGCGGTGGTGGCATGTGCTGGCCCCACAGCTTACGTGGCAGGTGCGGTGTCTGATGAGTGAACTTGCATTTCTCATCAGATCACCTCTGTGGACATTGTTTCTTGAAATTGTATAAATCTTTGCATTAAACAGCACGTGCCACAACAATGTTATTTTTTCCCTCTTCCTTTCTTTTCTTAGCAACATTTAGGTTAACATTTCGTTATAACATCCTTTGGCCCCTGTACCTTGAGCACTCGAGAAAACATTAGGCTCTTTGGTTTAAACCCTGTTTCACTGTAGATGTTATGAAACTGGTTCTGGTAGGGACCTTGTTGCTATTGCTTTCCTCTGCGTGGACATCAAGACTGGACTCTACAGTACGTGAGGATTATTTCCTTGGCATGGATCCGGGGCATGTGATGGACATAGCCATTTCCTAAGTCAGGAAACTAGCCCCTTGGCAATCAGGGCCCGACCTCTCCAGGACTGGAAATGTCTGACGCGCTAAGGCCAGGAGAACCTTGGGGAACCAGCCAGCTGTGCCGGGGAGGGTCCCAGAGTCCCTGAAGCCATCTGTGTCGCTTGTCATTGGTGCAACGTGGCAGGAAGGACCTTGGTAAAGGGTGGAGAGGGATGGTCGTGGGTTTCGGGGGAGAATGAGTCTGCCCTGTGTTTTCCGCCCGGAAGCTCCTCTGTGCGTTCTCAGGAAGAACCCTGTTCGGGTTTAGGCACATGAACTCCTTATGCCAGCCTCCCCCACGAGAATCCTACTTGGCCGGAAGACTTTGCGCCCCCGCCTCACGGTGGGCCCAGAGCCCTCCGCTGCGGCTCGGGCAGCAGGTATTTGCGATGAGAGCGTCATGCTTCTCGGCTGGCGGTCCTGAGCGCCCCGGAGAGATGGGAGGGGAGGCCGGTGAGCCTCCTCCCACGCAGCAGAAGGACACTGGCAGCCTGGGAGCGGTCCCTGCGCTGTCCTCCGCCTCCCGCCCCCCGGAGTGCTCCCGTCTCCCATCATCACGGGAAGAACGGACAGTGAGCACAAGGCGTATTTTGAGAACGAGCTCACCCATAAAACTTCACTGCTGTAGATCATTACACCTGTTCTATTACTGTGTTGTTAATCTCTCTCTGCGCCTAATTTATAAATGAAACTTTATTGTCGGCGCGCGTGCCTATTGTTTTAGGGCCCGTGAGCAGTAAGCAGGTGCACGGAGAAAGAATCGGGTCTGACAGGAGCAGGGGCCCCGAATCAGCCGATGTAGACGGGGAGGCTGGAGCGAAGGGCGGGCTCTCATTTGGGTCCGGGGGCGCAGGGCCCTCGCTGGGCAGAGGCAGGGGTCTGGGGGCGCAGGGCGGGGAGCTCGAGGTGCCTCAGTGGCTTCTCCGAAGTGCAGGCTTCCCTCTCCTCTCCTCACTTTCCCCCCTGAGCCCTGTGTCTGGTTGTGGAGCCCTCTGGCGTGTCCTCCGTGTGGTCCGGCCGCTGCAGCAGGAGAGCAGGGGGGCGCGGCTGGGCCAGCCCTGCGGTCTGAGCCTCAGCCACATAGCTGACATTGTGGGCAGAGTGACTGGTGCACAGGGTGCTCGGTGCTCCCTCCGTGCTCAGCATCGGGGGACATGATCCTTCAGAATCTGTCACAAATCCTTCAGCCCCCCATGATGGTCGTGACATTTTTTCAAGATGACACCGAGTGATGTGACGCACAGAGCTGGGCTGTCACCCAGAGTCTGCGTCCTCAGCGGTTTGGGAACTGACCTGGTTGTTACTCTCGGAATCAGGCTGCCTGGAGGAGGAGGGCAGGCTCATGAGGTCATCAGGAGAAGGCATGGCTCTGGTCCTGTGCCTGGCCGAGCAGGAAAGAGCAGCATTTGGATGGAGGTCCAGGAGGCTGATGAGGGCGACCAGCGCTTCCCCCCCAGCCCCGCCTCTGGTCCTGCCCCTCCCCCTCAGTTTACTCCACCGCAGGTGCCTAGCCGGGCTCTGGGGGCCGCAGGCTGCTGTAAGGACCAAGCTTGTTCTAGGGCACAGCCTGCCTGTGTCGCTCCAGGGAGGCCCTCCTCTGCTACCTACGTCCCCGCCACCCACCTCTCCCCCTGGGTGCCTTCAAACTCCGCGGGGAGGGCAGCTCTCTGTCGTTTTACTCACTGCATCTCCATGCCTGGTAGTCTCCCCATTGGGTTAATCAAGTCTCTTACTTGATCACCGAGGTGCAGAAATATTGATCAGAATATTCCGGAAGCTGGCCAGGCTGGGTGGTTGGTTGTGCTGCAAATGACCTCTACATTCACTTTGAAAATTGGCTCCGAAATGATGCCAAGGGACCAAGGCTACTCATTAAATTTTAGTAGGGCCAGATTTGCTAGATTTTAAAAAATCAGTTGTATTATCTGCCTCCGAATTTCACAGTCCTTGGGAGAGATTCCTGACCCCGTTTTGGAGGGAGACCCCCCCCACATTCTCCAACGTCCATTTTTGTTACAAAGTGAGATCTGGAGAGAGCACCAGACGAGTGTGCCCGGACCAGCTCCAGATGAAGGAGGGGCTCAGGACCCCCACCCACCGGTGACCAGTAACGGGCAGTAGACAACAAAGACAGACTGGTACCTACTTTCCCCAAAACCAGGGACCATCCCCTCTGTCCTATGTCGTCAGATCCATGATGGACTAAAACTGGGGGACGTCCCACGTGGAAGGATTCATGTGATCACATTGTGTCTACCTGACAATCTAGGACAATGGCCCCAATATCTCCGTCCTAGATTTAACCACACCTGCAAAGTCCCTTTTGCTGAGGAGGCAACATGTGCCCACGTTCTGGGGATTGAAATGTGGACGTCTTTGCGGGGACATTGTTTTGCCTTCCATGGCTTGCCAAAAAGGTTTCTTTCTTGTCCTGACTTCACTATTGACTATGTTTCAATGTTTACTTAAAAACTGATTACAAGACGAATAATGAATACATTCTCTTACAAACCAAAAAAGATTTACAAATCACTGTGGTCTCCATTGACCACCCACTTCAAATTATGATTCTTTCTACAAAATTAACCACTGTTAATTATTCTGGTATATCTTTCTTCTGGAACTTTCCCCATGTATGTCCGTTCATATATGTATGACTACAAGAAAAATATATGGTATGTTTTCAGCATATGGACATTTTTAAAATAAAGGACCTTGCTCTAGATCAGTTAATGTTTACATATAGGATATGCGTGTGCTTGATGAATTTTCTTGGTGTAAATAGCTCTATCTCTTTTTTTTTAACTGCTGCAATAGGAATTTATAGTATGGGGTCTCCAATGTTCAGCCAGTGATTATTATCAAGAAGAAAGGTTTAGCAGTATGACTGGATTCTGTTTATTAAACATGATCCAGGCTCTAGAAATTTATTTCTGCTTATCCTCAGTCCATAGGTCCATAGAGACTCTGCCTGTGTCTCTCTTTCCCCCAAAGCAAGTTACTCGGTGATTTTTTTTTTTTTTTTGAGGCCGTATATCCCCTGCTGGTCTGTCTTTTGTTTGGCTGTGGGCTTCCAGAATCAACTTCAGGCAGATGGCACTTTTATGTTCTCTTATAAACCAGAATGAGTGAGGTGTTCTGCAAACAGCTGTTATCTGAGTTATAGAAAAGTGATTTCACACTTGACGGGAGCAATTGTAAAATGTCAAGGAGAATGTATGCCCAGCGGGTACACTGTGCAAATGACCAGAAATAGCCCTCTCTGTCTGACCAGATTGAACACTGTGTACTTTCTAAATGTCCTTTTATGCAGCTGCTCAGGAGTAGGGGCCGCACTTGAAATTTCCCCGTGGGACTCAGCTGTCCACCACTAAGCACGGCCGCCATGTATGACGTTGATGGTTATGTTCAGTGACCCTGTTACGCCAATGTCCCCATGATGGAGTTCCCCAGCTCACGTGGAAGGATAAAAACAAAAACATGATTTCTCTGAAGAATGAACTGGATTCCACGAGGTGGAAGAGAAGACGGACAGAAGTCACGAAGGGACTCGCTCACGCTGACCTTCCTGCATTTACACAAACCTTCGCTAACATCTATTTCTCAAGGCAGAAGCGGGAGAAACCCCAGGTAAAGAGCGTTCAGGGGAGAGATTGGTGTCACTGTCCATCAGTAATAGATTCTGGGTATTTCTTTGGCATGAATGTGACACAACACATTTTTCAAGGGTCTATTGAGACCATTGGTATTTATAATATATTTAAAAAGAAGCTATTGGTGACATACCCATTAAACATTTGTTTTGGTAAATGAAGTTTTATTGGAAGCTGGCCCATGGGCATTGAGTTTTGTCTATGATGAATTTTCACTACAGAGAGATGCTAAGGAGTTGGAACAGAGATGTGCAAGGTGACCCGTCTAAAGTACATCCTATCGGGGCGCCTGGGTGTCTCAGTCGGTTAAGCGTCCGGCTTCGGCTCAGGTCACGATCTCAGGATTCATGGGTTTGAGCCCCGTGTCGGGCTCTGTGCTGACAGCTCGGAGCCTGGAGCCTGCTTCCGATTCTGTCTCTCTCTCTGACCCTCTGCTGCTCATACTGTCTCTCTCAGAAATAAAGAAAACATTAAAAAATATTTTAAAAAAAGAAAAGGGGGCAGATTTCAAGACATTTGTGGGCAAAGATGTTGTAGCTCCAACGGATCAGAAGGAACCCCAGCGAGGAGGCAGGGGAAGGCGCTAACACGTCTCCACGTGCGGTGCCCTCCTGAGCCGGCAACTTGGCTTGATTTTACCAAGATGCCAGGTTTACTTGTGCTTGACTTACCTTCTGTTGCTTGTTTCTTTTTCTCCTGGATGTTTCTGGGGCAGAGACAGGGTGTGGCCAACCACCTTGCAGGTGCTTTTCTTACAGCTCCCGCCAGGGTTCACGGGCACACCCGACCTCTGCTTCTCTCCAGCCACCTGCGCGCTCACGCCTTGCTTTGGTCTTCCTGCCCCCAGGAGCCCCGTTTCTCAGCTCCCTCCCCCTCGCCTGGGCACAGCTGCAGTCTGTGCCATGGCCCCTGGAGCCCAGCTCCCAGCTCCCGGCTCAAAGCGGGACCCCAGTTCCCCACCACCTGTTGCTCGTTCCCAGCCCTGTGGTTAGATGGAGGCGTATGTCTCTTTAATTGGTGTTGTTAGGATTTTTATTAAAATAATTCTCATCATTTAAGAAATTCTGGATATCATAGAAAGGGGAGAGAAAAATGTGCCTTGGATTACAGTGCCCTAGAAGAACCACTGGCCATGTAAACAGATCAACATGCAGTCACTTAGGAACGTCTCCCTGCAAGGGGAGATACCTGAATGCACAGAGACAAGGACATAGTATGTGACTTACAAAAAGATCCATGTGTTTGATGAAATGGGCTGCATCCATTGCCGCCAGTCTCTAACTTGAGACAAGAGATCCACGATGACATTGCTAGGCTTCAGATCAATGTTAGCTGACTCCGGAGATCTTGGTGTTTAACACAGTCTGGTGAGGCGAAGGGACAAGAAAGCTTGTGGTAAAAGTAGTGTTTAGAGCCGTCGTTTGAAGTATTGTTTCTGTTATTGTCTTAATCGTCGTGGGTTGTGGAGACCGAGTCTCGTCTTCAGAGGAGGGAGTGACCCACCTCTCATTCTGCCTTCGTCCTCGATGACTAATGATTGGTACCCGAATTGCTTGTTTAAGTCCGTGACATTCGCACGCAGTAGCGCATTTCCAATCCCCACATTCATGGGACCTTCGTCCTGCATGAAGACCGCCCTGCCGGCTCCCTCCGTGGCCTTAGCTTCATCTGCTTTCCATCCTCCAGAGGCCGTTTCAGGGCATTCTTCACCGGCTCCTCACCAAGTCCCTTCAACCGAGAACTTGTCTTAAGTTCAAATTAAGTGGACTTTCACTGTTTCCTCCCTTCCCTGTCATTGGAAAGTGCTCGCAGGAGCAAAAAGGAGGTCAAACCATAAGTTCAATCCATGCACTGGACTGGAAATCTCAAAATGTGTTTAGGAAGCACGATGCTGCATAATAAGAGGGAGTTTCCAGTTGATCATCCACTGGCTCCTCACGGATGGGTGGGCCCTGTGAGCCCTGGGGCCGGGGCAGAGCCCGGAGGACACCGTCTGCTCACTTTGGCATCACTGAGCTCACTAAGATGCTGGGAAGTGTTTCTGCCCAGAGACAGGCTCCTCCTGCTTTTTTGGCAGCAATTTCTCTAGAGAGAAAGGAAGGATTATCCCCCAATAAAGACTAAACCTAATACACCGATATGTTCTGGGAAATAATGGTGCCTTTGTTTATTTAGAGCCTGTTGGAGGAGGGCTGGCCTCTTTCTAAAGCACAGAAGAGGACTGAGGGGCGCTTACAAGAAAACAACAACAAAAACCAAATGAAGAAACAAAATGCAAGTGTTGTTGTGTAGACCTCGGGACTGATCTGCCAATCTTTCAATTTCCCCAGAAACCTCTCTCCTTCCAAAAAAAGATTTGCCTTTGGCTGCTGAGGCAGCCCACCCGTAGACGATGATGAGTGAGCCGGCCCTCTGTCCAGGGGAGCGGGATGCGGAGAGGGAGCAGCAGTAACTTAGTGCGATCAGCGACCAGGCTGAGCAGAAGGAACAGAAGACAGAACAGAATGGAACAGAAGATGCCCAAATTCCTGGGGCTTCTGCGGCCGCCCTGGGGGGTCACAGCTGCATCTGACTTCTTGCAGATGCCCGGGCGAGAGGCAGTCTCTCAACACTAGGCTGGCTTCTCCGGCTGAGTGAGCCGGGTCTGGGGAGCAAAGACCCGCCCTGTGACTGTTGTTTGCCAGGTGTCGGTACAGGATGAGGGGCTGAGGGGGTCAGGTCATCATCCCTCAAGGTGCTGCTGTCGCGCCATCTTTGTTACAAGGTGGTGCCTGACAGCTACCTAGAATCATGAAGTGTCACAGCTAAAATGGGCCATTTCTTTTTTTTGTTTAATGTTTATTTTTGACAGAGACAGAGCTCCAGTGGGGGAGGGGCGGAGAGAGAGGGAGACACAGAATCGGAAGCAGGCTTCAGGCTCTGAGCTGTCAGCACAGAGCCCGATGCGGGGCTCTAACCCACAAACCGCAAGATCATGACCTGAGCCGAAGTTGGACACTTAAGCAACTAAGCCACGAGGGCGCCCCAAAGTGGGCTATTTCCTAAGGAGAATGACAGAAGGCTAGATTTTTCAAGCCTAAAGGAACAGGAAACCTTGAATGCCCAGCGTGCGGGCCGGCTAGCTCTCGGGATCCACTTGCGTGTTTTCATTCAGCCGCGTCCTGTGCTGCTAGCGCTCTCTGGGGACCGCAGCCCTGAGGACTCAGGGGCTGGGGGCTGGAATAAGTACGTTTCTCCAGCCAATCAGGTGCATCGTGTCCAGGAACAAGGTGGGCGGCCGTAAGGGAAAATGAGTGAGCACACTGGGGAACTGGACAGTACAACCCTCGTGTGCACCAGGGAGTCGGAGCCCCGCATTGGCTGATCCTCTGAGGTCCACAAGGGCCGGGGTCTCCTGTGGCCGCAGCTGTCTGTCATGTCTGAACCCCCAGTATTAAATGTTGCTTCACGCCAGGAAACCCACAAAAATCGGAGTGTGTGTGGCGCCTGGGTGGCTCAGTCTGTTGAGCATCCGACTTAGACTCAGGTCATGATCTCACAGTTTGTGGGTTCAAGTCCCATATCAGGCTCTGTGCTGACTGCTCAGAGCCTGGAGCCTGCTTCAGATTCTGTATCTCCCTCTCTTTCTGACCCTCCCCTGCTCGCACTGTCTCTGTCTCTTCAAAATAAATGAAAACCATAAAAAATTTTTTTTAAAAAATTTAAAAAAAAGAAAAAATTGGAGTGTGGTCAGTTTTGCAAGCTTCCAGTGTGGCCATTGATCAGTTCAAAGTTTTTTGAGCTCAAGGACTGTGTTTTCTGTTTTCACCTCTTTCCATCTCCATGCCCTCCACACGTGCAGCCCCCACCCCGGGGGAGGCTGGGTGCTCGGGGCTGTGTCTGCGTTGCTGTGTCCTGGGCGGGGGGTCCCATGCGTGGCAGCTGGTGTCCCAGACAGTGGCCCCACTGCGGCCTGAGCCCCCACTGCTGCCACAGTGAGCGCACCCCACCTGGCCTGGGACCGCACAAACCTGTCACCTTGCTGGGTTTCCGGTTAAGCCAAGATGGAGGTGCCAGCATAGACCTGCTTCCCGTTCTCGGGGGTTGGTGGAGAATTAAGCTCCTAGAGTTTACGGGGCTGAGGTTCCCATCTGTCATTGGTGGTGTGAACCCTGGGCCATTCCTGGCTTCCCCAGGCCACCCAGCCCTCCCTCCGTGCCTCCCGGACCCAATCTCCATTGCAAAGCCAGCATTGTCAGAGGTCAAAGGTCTCACCTTCTGAGGGTCCTTTCTGCCTTTCTCTTCTGCTTTAAAGATCCTTGTGGTCACATCGGGCTCACCCAGGTAACCCAGGATAATCTTCTTTACCTAAAGGCAACTGGTTAGAAACCTGAATTCCATCTGCAAAATTTAATGACCTTTGGCCTTGAAAAGCAGCATATTCCCAGATGCTTGGGATTAAGCCACGGGCATCTTTGGGGAGCTGTTATTCGGACTCATATACTCACCTAAACTATGATTTTAAAGCCGGGCAGCATATCCGACCCAGAGTGAGCTCAAATACAAGTATGAACCTGACTCTGAAGCCCCAAGAAATCGGGGTGATCTCTGGGGACCGTTGCTCACTGGTCAAAACAGTGTAAGTGGCCTGACTTCGGACACTGACCCAGCTCAGCTACGGGGCTGGGTTGGGACAACGAGGAGAAAGTCTCACATTCGGGAGGTGGGGGTGGGAGACCCATCATGGAGCCTGGAGTTTCCCGGGTCAGATCCTGATGACCTTTCTAACCACACAGTCCTGTAGGAGCGTTGCTCTAACAAATGTCTACAAGGAATCCTGAGACCACAGTGTCCTGGGGTCCCTTCCATTTCCCTGCCTGCTGTGGCCTGAGTTAGAGTTTCTAGAATTTATTCACCGGAGGTGAGTGACCGCTTGTTAAGGGAGCCTTTTGTGATGAAGCGATGGCAATTTTTTTATGTGATCTGTGTTGTTTCAGTGCATCTTTGGAAATGAGACCGCTCATTCCCGGACCTGCACACTCACAGGTGCACAGGAGCGAGGCCCAAAAAACGAGTCCCCGAAGAGGCAGGGTTTAGGCCTTTGGAGGACTCGGGGTTTGTGGGAATTCGAGAACATTGATGCTGCACCAAACACAGCGGGAGCTACTCAGCCCTCACTGACTGTTGTCCAGCAAGCATGTGGACCTCCTACGCTTTTGATTTTCCATGAGAAATCCGTAATTCTTACTGTAAAATGTCTGGTTACTGATCTTTGCAAGCTCTGTGAAGTGAACAGGATGTGTCCGCCAGCCGGAGTCGCCAGGGGACCGCTGCTGTGCCAACTCCACCAGGGTGACGTGCGGGTCCTTCTCTGCAGACATCGTCCGTGGCAACCCTGTGTCCCTTACTTTATGGGAAAGGAGCTGGTCCCGTTCCATTTTCTTTAGGGAGGTGACCGTGATTCTGATAACGACAGTGAGCGTCACTGAATGCTTGCTGTGGATGTTCTGGGTCACATGCTCTCTTAGTCTGCGTCACATGCTCTCTTAGTCTGCGTCACATGCTCTCTTAGTCTGGGCTGCAGTGACAAAACACCCCAGCTGGGTTGGGCTTTGAACAAGAGAAATGTATTCCTCACAGTTCTGGAGGCTGGAAGTCCAGGATCGAGGTGCTGGTAGAGTCAGCGTCGGTGTGGACGGGTCTTCCTGGTGCGTAGACGGCCCTCTTCTTGCTAGGTCTGCACGCGGTGGAAGGGGAGAGGGTGCTCTTTGGAGTCCTCATGGGGGAGCACTAACTCATTCACAAGGACACCCCCCTCAGGGCCTCATCTCTCCTAGAGACCCCACCTCCCAAGACCATCCCATTGGGGGGGTCCTTTCAGTTTTGGGGGAGCCCCAACCCTCACCCATAACCCTTGCCTTTCCAGACGATTCTGTGCTGAGTTTGCCCATCTCTGCAGCAATGCCAGCTGGACAGGGATTCGATAGGGATCACGCCAGGCCTATAGATCAATGTGAGCAGTACTGCTCTCTCTACAGTATTAGTCCTGCGATCCACAAACACGTCTGTCACAGGGAGCTGGGGGCTTTGTCCAGTCTCGTCCCCCCTCTGGACAGTTTATCCTCACTCGTGCCCCACTCCTCAGCTGGGATGTTGGCCATGTTTCAGTGGAGCATCCAAGACCTCTCTACAGTCCTGCGTGGCATTTAAATGTCCCAGCTGGAAACGAATCGAGTTATCTCCCCTCACACAGTTTGAGTCCCTTGATTCTACCTGACAGTGTGGTAGGCCAGGGAGCATCCCACAGCCCCTGTGTCCTAAAGAACGGGGCATCCTTGCTCCTGACATCACTACTGACATCACCTTGCTGTTCTGTGTTAGGAAGTTGTCTCCTGAGGGCAAAGGTTGGAAGCAAGGAGTAAAGCTCCTGCTTGGAATTTTGTGGGTAGCATCTGGGCAAAGGGTTCAGACCAGGGCCTCAGAAGGGGATAGGCACCTTCTGCCACAGGAGTCCCAGACGTGCTGGACCAGAGACTTCAGCAGGTGTTGGAGGCCCAAGAACCCAGCCCACACACCAGTTAAAAAAAAAAAAACACTTTTTTTTTTTTTTTTTTAATTGGTCAACATAGATCAGAGTGTTACAAAACTGGGCCTGGAGGCCTGTGGAATGTGAGGGGAGGGGTCTGTCCCGTCAGAGGCCAGCCCTAGGGCCAGTGCAGCATGGAGCCCCGTGGCGGGCTGCTGCTAAGCCCTGGCAGGCAACAGGGCCGAACAGATGGTGGTTCAAAGGGAAGAAGTCCCTGGGCCCTACTCCTTGGCGATGGCAAAAGACTTCTCCACCTCGATCTTGCCACGTCTGCGATGGTCACATCCTTCAGGGGCTTGTCCCGACTGTCAGTCTCGGTGCTCTCCACCTTCCGCACCGCCTCCTAGAAAGGACGGCAGAAGCAGTAAAGCATAGTGGGTCAGGGGGTCCATCCCTCAAGGGAAAAAAAAAGTTGATTTCATGGCTCACAAATGGCTATAAACTAAATCACAGGATTCGTCTCTCCTCTAGGTCAGCTTGACTTTAAACTAAAACCTGAAGATTAAGAAAATAAGCTTCCAGAAACAGAGAAGAGCTGAGCTGAACACATTCCCAGAAATGAAGACACATGTAGTGGGTGTAGGGGAAAGCCATACAACGTTAGATCAAACAGGCAGGTAGGGCCTCTCTAGGCCACGCCAAGAACATGGATGTTCTGGGAAGATGGAGAGAGATCATGGACTTTCCATCAGAGGAGAAGCATGTTCTCGTGCTGGTGTGTAAGTAACTCAGTCAGGAGCCTGGTGGGTGCATGGGGGACGGACTGGCGACTGTAACCATCCCCTGACGGGTGAGTGACTTGTCCTAGGAGGAAGCAGTGGAAATACTGGCCTGTGGCACAAACGGCCAACATCACTTTGCAAGGGGAGCCACTGACCACCAGCTTCGGTCTCTCTGTGACCCAAGTCGACGTGAGAGGGAAGCATGAACCGTGAGTTAGAAATATAGCACCAACGGTTCCGTTACGTTCATGGTCATGGGCACCCGAACCCATGAGAAACGCACAGAGCCCGGGGGAGCCTAAGAAGAAAGTGGTCTGAGCCTCGTACAGAAAGTCACGGTGAAAGGGAGACCCCAGCAGCTGTTGCAATCGATTGTTTGTCATTTTTAAATGCTTTTTTTAAAAAAATGCCTGCTGTGAGAACAAGCTGTCTGTTGGAACAGTTGCCAAGAAATAATCTCCTTTATTCAATGAAGACGAATGTTTCTCCGCCTGCCGGCCTCTGGCTTCACGGCACGGGAGCTGGGGGAGTCCGGGGTCTTGTAACCCCCGGGACGGGACCGCAGTCTTCCTCTCAGACCCCGCTGTGTGAGGTACGGGTTTCTTTGTCAAGTTGCTCGTTCTCAGCACCTAGGTGGGGGTGTTCAGGCTCCCTGCTGGATGGAGGAGAGAAGGTGGCAAAGCGTGCAAGCCACTGGCTCCTGGGAGACCAGCACAAAACCTCAGCGTCTATCAGAGGCGCTGGCCCTTCATCCTCTTACCCTTAGATCCCACAGAGAGGCAGGTGGGATGGGGGGACGTGGCTCATGTGTCTCCTCTCCACTGGCCTGGGCATGGCCTGCGTCACCTCACAGCAGCGGTCTGTTTCCTTGGTGAGAAAGTGGGTGTCTACCATGTTTAGCTAGTGTGGCCATGTAGTGAAATACACCCTCTCCAATGGAGCAGCGATCAGGGAGGGAAAACCAGTCGCTCAAATAGTATTACAGGGGTGCCAGGGGCAACCCTTAGAATAGATCCTGGATGCCCGGAACCTTTCGGAAGACCTCATCTATATAACCCCACAGCCAACTCTTATTTACCCTGCTCGACTTAAACAAATGACCCAGGTCTTTGGCAAGCTCCATTTTGAATGAATAAAAGAATACTATTCTTTAAGGGTGCTTTAAATTATTACAAGTACTTAGAAAAAGTGACATAGCATTTCTTTTAAAAATACTCGCCAGTTCACGGGGCACCAGGGTGGCTCAGTCAGTTAAGCATCTGACTCTTGATATCAGCTCAAGTCATGATTTCACGGTTGGTGAATTCAAGCCCCACCTTGGGCTCTGTACTGGGTGTGGAGCCTGCTGAAGATTCTCTCTCTCTCTCTCTCTCTCTCTCTCTCTTTCTCTCAGTCTCTCCCTCTTTCAAAAAATATTTGCCAGTTCAGTCTGGCAGCTTTTAGATTTGAGTGAACTGCAGAATCATCAAGTAAACTAGTTTTAAATACAGATTCTGGAGCCGCCAACAGCCCAGAGGATGACTTAGGACGCCGGCCTGTGTCCCCGGGGCCTGCAGTTGTACTAAGTGCCCAGATGACTCTCGTTTAAGAGTCTGAGAACATATTCTGGAAGTAATAATAATTTAGATCGATAAAAGATTAAATTGAGGCCTAGTAAACATTCCAAGAGTATGTGTACCCTCATCAGTTTGAATATGGCAGCGCCAAATTGGTAGATAGAAGGGAGCTCTGAGGAGCTATACAAAACAAGCCTTTTATAGGCAGAAGGGAGCGGAAACAAGGAAGTTACACGAGACAAAAACAAATACCACAAGTTGGTTACTTTCCTCTAGTGGATGGTGTGGACCATCAGGCAGGTGACCTAACTAGTGCGAACCACACCATTCCTGGTTGGGTGGCTGGCTTAAGGCTCCATTTCCCAAGAGAGCCCAAACTCTAATTAAGTTAAGTCTTGATTTGGTGATCTGGGGCTTAGCATAAGCGACTCCATTTTGAGAACTGTTGTCTTACTAGTGGAAAAAAGAAAAAGGTGAACTTAGTGTGTGAATGGCTATAGTTTTGGGGGGGATTACTGAGGGTTATAGGGCTTCATCTCTGGCTGCCTCTGAATGCAGGTGTGATCAAACTCCTAAGTCGTGTAGCCTGCCCAGGAAACCCCGAGTTCCTCCTGAGCTTGACGAGACACGTCTGGGTTCTGGGTCCTGATCCAGTGTCCAGCTCCTGTTCTAGGAATCCAGCCTCACTGCTGTGCTGAGCTCTGCCTCCCACCTGCTCAATCTGGTCCAGCTCAACGGGGAAGATATGTTCAAGGTGATCCGTGAGCTGAGGTATCGAGAGAGATGTTTGGAAACAGTCTTCTTTTTTTTTTTTTTAAGTATATAACGTGTTTATTCTAGTTGCTTACATTTCATTTTATTTTTTTTTATTTTACTTAAGTCTAAGTTAGTTAACATGCAGTGTAATATTGGTTTCAGGACTGTAGCCCAGTGACTCACTCATCACTTACATAGAACCCCCAGTGCTCAGGGCCCATCCTCTTTTTGTTTTTTAATTTTGTTAAAAATAAATGTTTACTCATTTTTGAGAGGGGGGGGAAACAGAGCATGAGTAGGGGAAGGGCAAACAGAGAGGAAGACTCAGAATCTGAAGCAGCTCCTGAGCTGTTGGCACAGAGCCTGATGCGGGGCTCAAACCCAAGGGCTGTGAGATCATGACCTGAGCCGAAGTCAGATGCTCAACCGACTGAGCCCCCAGGTGCCCCTCAACAAGTGTCCTCAACGCCTCTCCCTCATTTATCCCTTCCTCACCCCCCTCCTCTTCAGCTCAAACCCTCAGTTTGTTCTTTGTATTTAAGGGTCTCTCACGGTTTGCTTCCCTGGTTTTATCTTATTTTCCCTTCCCCTGTGTTCATCTGTTTTGTTTCTTAAATCCCACATTTGAGTGAAATCATGGTATCTGCCTTTCTCTGCCTGACTTACTGCACTCAGCATAATACTCTCCAGTTCCATCCACACTGTTGCAAATGGCAGGATTTCATTCTTTAAGAACACTGAGTAATATTCCATTGTGTATACATCCCTCATCTTCTCTATCTGTTCATCAGTCCATGGATGCCTGGGATCTTTCCATCATTTGGCTGTTGGTTGGAGGGCTGGTGCGGAACCGCGGAGACCTGAGACTCAGTCCCAGGAAGCCATGTGTTGGTAGCAGAGCAATTTCCAAAAGTCTGAAGGTGAGAAGGCACTCAGGTCTACTCCTTGCACACAGAGAGTGAGGTCAGTGGGAACGTGGACAACTCCTCTTCCAGCTGAGACGCAAGATCAAGTGCTTCCCTGGCACCAGACCTGGAAGGAGGAGACTGGAGCTCATCTTCCCCCCTCACCCACAGGACCCCGTGAAGACCCCACCTGGACATCCGACCCCAACCCTTCCCCCCGCCCCCACCCGCCGCTGTAGTCGGAAGGGTTAATCCCATGAGGGTTTTTTTCCCCTCTTTAAATTGTTTTTCCTTTCAGTGTTCTTTCTCTGGGCCTTACTCACGCTCCCGTGATGCACGCCCTTCCTCTGGGTCTCCTCCCACAACCTTCTCCATGCGTGGGAAACCTCTGCACAGATGTGGGGGCTTGGCTATTGTTCTCATTTGTTAAGAGAGAGGAGCTCATTCTCTCCACTTCTCTCTGCGACCTACATCTCTCGCATAAAATACATCAGGGCTATTCCTTGAGGTCCGGACACATAGACGAGATATTACTTCCTATGAAGAGCTGCACAGTATTTTAGAATCGGGACACGCAGCCGGCCAGCGTCTCACGGGGCAGTTACGTGTTTTCACGTGATCTTTCTCCCACGGGGATGGTGCATCGGGCAGCCTTCCTGCTCCTTGTGCCGTGATGGAGCCTACTCTCAGAGCTCAGATTGCTGGCTCGGTGGGCGTGGCTGCCACATTCTCCTTGACATTGCCAGACCCGATCCCACAGAACGGGGCGTGCCCAGGCCTCTTCATGGGTCTGCACGGCGCATTTCTGCAGTTTCAGATTTTTTCCAGACTTGAGATCAAAAAAACAAAACAACCGAACTCTTAAACCCTCAACAGCTCCAATTCTCATTGGCTCACTGCGGAAAAATTTAAACATCAAGGTTCCAAATTAGGGTTCATTGTTTCCCATTATGGAAAGATCGTTTCCTTTAGAAAAAAAGACTCAGCCTTAGATCCTCAAATTAGCAGCAATCAACGGTTCTTCTCATGCATTCAGCCCTTTAAGGACAGTGAGTTGGAAACATTTCGTTTTGTTTTTTTTTAATCTGAGAGCAAAGAAGTGTTGTGTTGACAACGTGAGACTCTTAGAAGAAATGCAGAGGAGACCAACAGGAAGGGGGGCTTGTGAATGAAAGGACGGGCTTGCATTCACGCATTCCTGCACGGCAGGTATTGATTGCACCCTTTGTATGTGAAGGTTTGACACTGGGGGTGCTGGGGGGCCTTTTTCCTTCCTGTGGACTTTGAAAGAGAATTGGACCATTAGTGGAAACTAGAATCTAAGACCTGGGGCCAAGGGAGGCATCAAATAGTGATAACTAAGCTGGAAGGAAGTAAAGGGTCATGCCAGTGAAAATGAGTTTGCCGAGGGAGGTTGGGTGGGTGGTCAGGGACAGCCTCCCTGGGAGGCTGCCTCCGAATGGAGATTGTAATGGAGGAAGCCGGTCCTGCCAGCACCCCGGAGGGGGTCAGGCGGAGAACGCAGATGTGCAGCGGGCACACGCACGCACCGGGAGCCAGTGTGGCTGAGGCCAGGGGGACGCGGGCACTGTGCTGGGCAGGGGCAGGTCAGAGAGAGCTGGGGTGGCTGGGGTCGTGAGCCTTGATGTACTCTGAGCAAAGGGGACAAACAGCCTTAAAAATCCCCTCGCCCTTTCTGACGTGATTTCACTCTCCTGCAGGGAAAATGATGGCTTAGGGACGTGTGTCCAGGTTTTGTCACCGGCCGAGGGTAAGGCCAACGATGCTAATGACCGATTTGCAGGACTAGAAGCAGCAGAGCAGAAGCAGGGCACATTCCAACCCCGAATAGAACCCCTGTTCTCCTCCAGGAAAACCTGTGATGTTTCCCACTCCTCTCCGCCTGGCCCCACAGAGCCCGGGCTGGTCTCTGTTGGAATCGTGACCAATCACGGCCATGAGCCCTGTGTCTGCCCAGCTCCAAACGGTGAGGTTGCCTGAGTGCCCGCTTAGAAACTGAAGATGAGGTTAGGGGCTCGGGAAGAGCAGATAGAAATGCCTCCCGACCCACTTTCCCCTGCAGGACTGTACTTACCAAGCTGTGTGACTTTCGGTAAGTCAGGTGACCTCTCTGATCTAATGTGCTCATCTACAATATTACACTGGCATCTTCCCTGCTTGCCTCCCAGGGTCATTGTGGGATCCACAGACGTGCAAGAGGTTTGGAAGGTGTGGCATGTTGGGGAAGTAGATGCATCGTGCGTACCAGAGGTAGGAGGGGAGTGACCGCGTCATTAGGACGGGAGGTGGGTCACCGCGGTTTGTGCATGCAGACGTGGAGGTTTGGACTCACAGCAAACCGAGGGAAGCGTTCTTGCCTCTAAATGGAACTGACTTTCCAGAGGAAGATTCCATTTTAAATTAAGCCGTGACTGGGCTGGGGCCAGTGCTCGCTAAGAGCTTTTCCTCGTGTTTACTAGCAAATTAGATCAGGACATATTTGGGCCCATTGACAACAATTTGGAGGCAGCCAGGAGGTCCGAGAGCGCATACCAGCCCGGCCACTTTTGGGTCCGTGGCCTCCGGCAAATCAGCCCAGACCGTCAGCATGCCCGTGTTTGTTGTTTCATTTTGTTTTTGTTTTTCTTTGACGTTTTCATTTTTTACAATTTTTTAAATGTTTATTCATTTGTTTTTATTTTTAAAATATAATTTACTATCAAATTGGCTAACATACAGGGTGTACAGTGTGTTCGTGGTTTGGGGGTAGATTCCTGGGGTTCATCGCTTCCGTACAGCACCCAGGGCTCATCCCAGCGAGCGCCCTCCTCCACGCGAATCCCCCATTTCCCCCTCATCCCCCATCGACCCTCACTTTGTTCTCTGTGTTTAAGATTCTCTTCTGGTTTGCCTCCCTCCCTCTGTGTGTAACTATTTTTTCCCTTTCCCTCCCCCATGGTCTTCTGTTAAGTTTCTCAAGATGCACATATGAGTGAAAACATTTATCTGTCTTTCTCTGGCTGACTGACTTCTCTCAGCATCACGCCCTCCAGCTCCGTCCCGTTGCTGCATGTGGTAGGATCTTTCTTTCTCTTTGCCGAGTAGTATTCCATCGTGTACATAAACCGCATCTGCCGTATCCATTCCTCCGTTGATGGGCATTTTGGAATGAGGATGGAAATGTCTACCGGGAACGATGTGGAGGAAGATGCAGTGATGGGAAATCCACCCTGATTGGGTAGCCCGAGTCATGTGCCCTTTTTGAACCAATCAGGACCCGGATCGGCTCTGGGTCTGTATCTCACACTCTGCTTCGGGGACCTGGACCAGCAGGGACCACCCTGAGGGTGGAGGGAACCCGAGCGGATGCGGGGACAGCGCCCCTCTGACCTGCCCTCAGTCACTGGGGAGTGGACCGCGCCCCTCTTCCTGAAAGCAGGACGCCCTGCCTTGGCTTTCCCTATGGGGTTTAGGGCGCTCGGCACTTTTAGCAGCACTGTTGGTCTCCATTTCCAAATTCCGTCGGGACCCATGAACGTCGTGATCAGATGCGGGAAAGGGTGGCCGTGAGACGCCAGGGCATGGCAACCTGACACAGAAACTTCCTTTCTTTGCTTCAGTCATGTGCCACTCCCTTCTGCACGGCCAGCTCCTTAAATCAAAGTGTCAGGTGAGGGCGCGCGCACGCGTGTGTGTGTGTGTGTGTGTGTGTGTGTGTGTGTGGCTGGTGGCAGGAGAAGTTTAAATCAACATCTACACCTGCTCGTCTGTGTCTCCCCATCCAAGTGGAAGTTGGAGGCGTTCATGTCTCAAATGTCACCTTAGAAAAGCACTTCATTTATATTTAAAAAATTTTTTTAATGTTTATTTTTGAGAGAGAGACTGACAGAACACGACTGGGGGAGAGGCAGAGACAGAGAGGGAGACACAGAATCCGAAGCAGGACCCAGGCTCTGAGAGGTCAGCACAGAGCTTGACGCGGGGCTCGAACCCACAAACCACGAGATTATGACCTGAGCCAAACTCATATGTATCCATACATTTTCATTTCCCTTTTCCCCAAGAGTTTAGCAGACTTGATATTCCCATTGTTAAATACTGTTGAGTAGCCATCTCCTTGGGGGCGGCACTGAGGCATTGAGAGGATGTGGTGAGAGGTTTCTCCAACCAGAAGTTGTGTTTTTGTTTTGTTCTGTTTTAATCTCTGAATCCCAGCTGGACGCACGCTGGGAAGTGAGAGCCGCTGACAGCATAGGAGACAAGAGCCTTACTCTGTGCAAACAACTAAGCGTCCTTTCCTTTCCTGAAAATGGACAAGCATCATCGCCCGAGATTTGTTTCCAAGCAAACTTGAAACACTTGCGACTGCCCGGAGTTTATAGGTCATTGAATATTCCAATCCCTAGGACAGGTAAGGAAGCACAGATCATGGGAATGTTATTCTCCGTCACGGAGACAAGAATTTTCTGCGCATCCTACCAAACGTCCCATGAACCAGAGATGAACTTGAGTCTCAGTTGATGACAGCGGAATGGTCTCTCCCCATTGGCTGGGAACTTGCATGATGCTTCTTCCTGTAGCTTATTGGTCTGGATACTTTTGGTTGCAAGTGACAGAAAATTCAACTTGAGCTGACTTAAGCAAACCAGCTCAGACAGTTGACATTCCTGGCAAAACAGGCTTCAGACACAGCTTGATTCAGCATCCTAGACAGACTCTATCCAATCTTGGATATGATTTCCTTCATTTGGAATTCAGGCAGCCTTTTACCTCGAAAGGATCCTAGTGCCTCCCAAATGGTACCTTTACAGTTTAGAAAGCCTAATGGGAAGAAATCGCTTATTAGTTTTCTCCAAAATATCTCCAGCGAAGGTCCTAAGATTTAATCTCACTAATCTGACTTGGATCATCTGATCACAGCTGAACCCATCACGTGGTCAGGGGAATAGAATACGCTGATTCTTTAGGCTTGAGCCATGTGCCCCGTCTGAGCCTGGCTGGACGCCATGCAGGGATTGCACACACGGACAGTGGGAGAAGGTAGCATCCACAGAAAAGCTGCAACGTTGTCATTAAAAGCTCTGGGATAAAGTCTTCACAGGCACAAAGCATCACTGCCACCACATATTGATTCATGAAATCAAAGCGAAATTTATAATTTCAAAAGTGGAAGTGCGATGCAGGGAAAATCTGGGTGCTGTGAGAAAATAATTTGGAGGGGTGCTCTGGGGGAATAAAAGGTCAGCTGACATGGGTTAACTTTTGCAAGTTCGCTGTTTTGAGGATTCGGGGAAAAGGCTCTGAGCTTGGAAGGGGTGGGGACCTTGCTGGGGGGGTCTCTGTGTGGACATCGGGCTCACAGGGCTGTACCAGCTGGACGTGCGGGGAGGCGAAGAGACGCACATGGACAGACTGTGACACAGGGCCCTGTGCTGGGGGTGGGGGCGAGCCCCGTGCAACGATCCAGTGCAGGAGGGAATGTGCTCCGACAGCTCAGAGACATCTATTTGCTGGGAGTTCACGAGACCATCCATAACAATGTTTTTTTAATTTTTTAAAGTTTATTTATTTTAAGAGAGACAGAGATAGTACGAGTGGGGGAGAGGCAGAGAGAGAGAGAGACAGAGAGACAGAGAGAGACAGAGAGAGACAGAGAGAGACAGAGAGAGACAGAATCCCAAGCGGGCTCTGCACTTCCGGCATGGAGCCTGATGCGGGGCTCGAACTCATGAATCCGTGAGATCATGACCTGAGCTAAAACCAAGACTTGGATGCTATCTGAATGAGCTCCCAGGCACCTCCTACGTAGTATTTTTAACATGTCAAGGTGGGAACCAAAGTCTGGAAAGTAGCCACAGTAAGAATCTTTCTTAATGAGGATTCTCATGCCTGCTCACCCTCATTCTGCTCGCCGGAAAGGCTGCTTTGGTTCCCCTGAACACCGTGGAAGTTGGTGAATGTGCTTCTGAACGTCAGTGCCAAACTCGGTAATCCTTGACATTCTCCACAAACACGCTCATGGTCTCCTCTGTCCATTTGTCATTTGGCCCCTTCTCAGGCCCGAGCGAGAAGCCAGGGTGACCCCAGTGGGAGCTGATGGCTGAGAGCTGACTGTCCTGGACGCGGGGGGAAGCGTCCCTCCAGGGGCTGACTGCGGGACGCCGGCCCCATGTCTCCAGTGAGGGTCACTGTCACGGTCCTTGCCTACAGAGGACACTTTCCCATCTGTGTTTAATCCACACCCACGGTGCCTGCCACTTGCACTACCATTTGCATTTTCATTTTCCTGATAGTTATTTTTAACTAAACAAACTTCAAAAATGTAAAATGGGGAGGGGCGCCTGGGGGCTCAGTCAGTGAAGCATCTGACTTCTGCTCAGGTCATGATCTCATGGTTCATGGGTTCAAGCCCCGCGCCGGGCTCTGTGCTGACAGCCTGGAGCCTGCTTGGGATTCTCTTTCTCTCTCCCTCCATCCCTGAGCCCCTCCCTGACTCACGCTTTCTCTCTCTCTGTCTCAAAATAAATAAATAAATTTTAAAAACATAAAATAGGGGCAACTAGGTGTCTCAGTCAGTTAAGTGTCCAACTTCAGCTTAGGTCATGATCTCACAATTTGTAAGTTCGAGTCCCGCATCTGGCTCTGTGCTAACAGCTCTGAGCCTGGAGTCTCCTTTAAATTCTAGGTCTCCCCCTCTCTCTACCCCTCCCATGTTCATGCTCTGTCTCTCTCTGTCTCTCAATAATAAATTAAAATGTTAAAAAAATTTTCAAATAAAATAAAAACTACAATAAAAATAAAGTATAATGGCCAGTCATTGTCTGATTCCCAAATGACAAGCCCCGTTACAGGACGAGTGCTGTGCTCCTTGGTTTTCTTTATATACATTAAGACAAAGGACTATTAAGGGGCACCTGGGGGACTCAGTTAGTGAAGCATCTGACTTCGGCTCAGGTCATGATCTCACGGTTGTGGGTTCCAGCCCCGTGTTGGGCTCTGTGCTGACAGCTCGGAGCCTGGAGCTGCTTCACCTTCTGTGTCTCCCTCTCTCTCTGCCCCTCCCCTGCTTGCATTCTGTCTCTCAAAAGCAAATAAATAAACATCAAAAAGACAAAGGACTATTAAGATGAAATGTCTGTCCGTGTGCCACCTGCCATAATTTGGGATGTCAGCACATTTCCGTCCTTCCGTAAACACAACCGTCCTGCTTCCTCACCCGAATTAGCCGGGTTCGTGTCCCTCGATTCGGTCAGGATCCAGTCCGTGGTTCTGTCGCGTTCCTAGCAAGGCTCTGTTTAAACCACAGCATTCTGGGCTCCTGCCTGTTTCTAAAATGCACTGTCTTTTCTCTCGTTAGACACAAAGACCTTAGCAGTTAGCTCTGAGAAGACAGACCGATGTCTCTCCTCCTCCAAGACAGCCCCTCGGACTCAGCCTATTTTTCATCATAGAAAAACATAACAATGTCAAGTTCTCTCTCCTCATTTCTCCTGCCCCTGCCCAGAGGCTCACCCGAAATTTGTCTCCATCTTCAGAACTTCAAGGCAGACAGAGGGGCCGTCAACTTTTCTCCCCCGGTGCTGAAGACCAGAGAGAGTGAGCTGCATCTTGTGGTCCCAGTTCAGGGCTGGACACTTTGAAAAAAGACTGCACTTTCAGCTATAGACAGTTTTGATGCAGAATAACGGTGTTTTGTAATAAATACTTCATTTTTCCCCCTTAGGAGTCCCTCAATTGAGCTTAAGATAGCTTTTTTCATGAGGAAAAAAAAGATGAATTCGTTTACTTGCTGCCCCGAGTCTCAATGTGTGTATCCTGTGAGCCTCAAATAAATGTAGTGGGCAAACGGGAAGGCTTTGGAAGCAAATCAAGAATCGGAAGGGTCGGGGCCAGACCAGCGGGAGCTCATCTGCAGAGGACTCTGGGTACATCCAAACGTGGATGAGTCCTCGTCCTCGGAGGCTCAAGGCACCTGGATACTAGACTAACAAAGATGCTCGGGGGCCTCCCGGCAGGTGCACATCTGAAGGTTCAGCGTGCCGCAGGCAGACGGCCCTCCCCATCACGCTGTTCCGCTGTTCCGGGTGCTGAGGGTTTTGAGAGGAAGTCACAGCACGGGCAGCCCAAGGGAGTGTGGGCGTTTGCCCCGTGGGAAGAAAAGACCCAGGGCTGGGGAAGGCGTGGCGCTTCCGGAGGCGCACGGGGACGTCCGCCCTGTGCAAGATGGAGCAGATGTACTCTTTTATATTTTTTTTTAATTTTTAAAAATACTTTTTACTTTTGAGAGAGACAGAGACAGAACACAATAGGAGGAAGGGCCGAGAGAGAGGGAGACACAGAATTCGAAGCAGGCTCCAGGCTCTGAGCTGTCAGCACAGAGCCCAACGTGGGGCTCAATCTTATGAACCATGAGATCATGACCTGAGCGGAAAGCAGAATCCAATGGACTGAGCCCCCAGACGCCCAGCAGGTGTGCTCTTTAATAGCATTAAAACAGAAGCCAAAAGGGAGAGAGCTTTAGCTCTCTAGGGACCAGACTCTTAGAAGCTCAGACGCCACAAAGAAACTTTTCTTGCTTTTTTTTT
>NC_043713.1:85848524-85866215 GCF_006229205.1 Suricata suricatta
GGACAAAGGACCTTATGTTTTCAGCTGCCGCGGAGGATGAGGTGCTCAGCAGATGCCTGACCTGCCGCTCATCCCCGTCAGCCAGGCGGTCAGAGCAAAGGCGGTGTCAACAGCAGCAAGGGTGGAAACGCCCAGACCCACGCTTGTGCTCAGCCTGTCGGGGCGGGGGCGGCTCTGGTTGCCAATCAGCTGATGTGAAAATAAGGAGATGAGCCCAGGCTGTCCCGGCGAGTCCAGGAGAGTCACTGGGTCCTGGAAAGTGGACGCCAGGCGGAAGGAGGGATGAATGGTGGGTGGCCCCCAGAGGCGCACTGTGGTTGGCTTGCACCCAGAGGGAGGGGTCTACACCACGGAGCGCTAGTGCTTCCAGAAGCGAGGACAGGGAAATCAGGTGTCCCCTAGAGCCACCCGATGTGGACATCGCCCTGAGGACACATTGACTTTAGTTCAGTGAGACCCATGTTGGACTGACTTCCAGAACTCTAAGAAAATAGCCTTGTGCTGAGTTAAGTCACTGAGTTTCTGGAAGGTCATTACAGCAACAATAGAAAATGGGTCCATCTTGGACATGGAGAGGGGCACTTGTGGGGAAGAGCACTGGATGTTATATGGAAACCAACTTGGCGATAAACTATTTAAAAAAAGAAAAAAAGTTAATAAAAAGAAAATGGGTCCATCTCCCATCACCGATGGTGTGTTTTATGTTGATAGTATCAACAGGCTCATCAGCATTAGAGATGGAGGCAGGTCTCAGCAGCAGACGAGGAAAAGTAGACCCGTTATGTGCCGGGGTTCGGAGCCTTTGCAGACAGGACAGTCGTTAGTCTGAGAAAGAGGCCAGCTTCTAGAGCACAGCCATCATATACCAAGCCATGCGCTGCACATAAAACGTGGACCGTGACATTCAGACACGCTCCCGCTGCAGGCCAGCGGTGACCATGGCTGGCTCTGGTGAAGGAGCAGGGTTCCGGTAACACAGCTCTGAATGTGTGCTGTAACTGAGTATGACCACGGGTACCTTTGGTGGAGGTGAGGTTTGGATCTACAAGATGTGGACGTTGACGATGATCCAAGGCCATCTGTCAGATGGGTGACACAGGCAGAACCCGGGGCCTCTCAAACCTTCCATTACCGGTGAAATGAGGGTAATAACACCAACCCGTGCTCCCTGCAGGATTGTGGTTAGAAAGATCAAACCAACCTTGTAGCCATGACCTCATTTTTGTCGGAAAACCTGAGTTAAAATGCAAATGTAAACATTTTCCCACAAATATGACCCCTTATTTTTCTGCACATTTCTTTTTTTAATGCTTATTTATTTTTGAGAGAGAGCATGAGTAGGGGGAGGGACAGAGAGAGAGAGGGTGACAAAGGATCCAAAGCAGGCTCTGTGCAGACAGCAGAGAGCCCAATGCAGGGTTCAAACTCATGAACTATGAGATCATGGCCTGAGCTGAAGTCAGATGCTAAACCGACTGAGCCCCCCAGGTGCCCCCACACGTTTCTATCTGGAGATAGGGAACTTTGACCTTTTACTCCTCAATCCTAAAGCTGAACTATAAACCTTGGGCAGGGGATGAAAACATTTTGAAAATTTAAGATTCCATTTTTGCACAAAATATAACATTAACAGAGTCCTACTTTCTATCTTTTCTTGAACTGCTATTGTAAATATTTTCTGACTAACACTAGTAAAGTAATATTTTGGAGGTTGAGCATTAGATATTCTGAATAAAACTATAAACTATTACTGTAAAACGTTAGTTGACAATTTGTTTTCTAACATCCATTTTTGCCAAATATGGTTTCATGGGGCTACATTCTTTTTTCAGAACTCATTTGCAACAGATGTGTAATGGAAAGGACTGGTGTCTTCGGGTCATTAAGATTCTCTGTCCCACCGAGGCACTCAGGAACATCACTGGGGTCTGCACATCACCATCCCATAAATATCTAAGCTGAACAGGATGGAAATGAAGCTGGGGGGCCAGCTCATCTCCATCCCTTAAACAGATTTATTATACTTGTCTCCTTCTCTGACACTACATATTCATTTTTAATGTTATGATTCATGTGCTTTGATATCCAGGACCAGGATGTATATTATTTTTGAAATTTTAAATTATTGTCACAAAATTAAACGGAGCCTTTTATAAAGAATACACAAATATTAGAGTTAGAATCAACGACCAAAAATGTCATGGGATTGTTCTCTTCAGAAATCCTTTCAGACGCAGGTGAAATCAAAGAATCATGAAACGCTTCCATTTGCCATTTCAGCAAGCGTGCACTTCTGACAGTAGTCTGGGGTTGGGGAAAAGTGGGCATTACAAGCAAACAGTGTTTCCACTTCGGTGGAATTGTTTGTGAGACAATGCAGGGGAGACACGGAGCTGTGGGTGCTCCCTTCTTGTGCATGCTTCTTGCCCGTGGGTGCTCCCTACCTGTGGGTGCCCCTACCTGTGGGTGCTCCCTACCCGTGGGCCCTCGCTACCCGTGGGTCCTCCCTACCTGTGGGTGCTCCCTACCTGTGGGTGCTCCCTACCCGTGGGCTCTCCCTACCTGTGGGTGCCCCTACCTGTGGGTGCTCCCTACCCGTGGGCCCTCGCTACCCGTGGGTGCTCCCTACCTGTGGGTGCTTCACGCTGGCTGAGGCCCACCGAGTCTCCTGAGGGATCGGGCCGGCCCCTCAGCCCTGTGTGTCTCTCCCTTGCATCTCCACCAAAGCCATGAGAGTGGCTTTCTGGGGTCCCTCACAAGTTCCGCCTGAAGAGGTGTGATTCCCAGAGACCCTGACCTTGGTGAGTGGGAATAAATTGCCCTTGTCAGCGTTCACGCCCCACGGGGGCCTCAGCATACAGCGCTTGCTGCTCACTCTGGCAATTCTCGGAGCTCCCCCTGCTCCCACATGCATTTCCCCCTGTCTCTGAGAGAAGCACCCCATGGCACGGAGAACGCTCCCTCGCATAGGCTCTCTACGTGCTGGTCACAGGTCCGCGTGGCCCTGACTGTGCAGCAGGGTTTTCTGTCCACGCGCGTCTACTGTGAGGCAGAAGGGTTACACTTCTCCACTTTCCCCAAAGCTCACAGTTGTTCACACTTAGAAATTCCATTTCAGCTACTTTAAGTAGGTACCAAATTGCTGTCTACTTACAATAATTATTGCCAATTCTAAAACTCCACCACATCTCCACGCTTTAGTAAATCATTTTAAAAAAGGTATTGGGAGCATTGTGACTCCTGGGTGTGACAGGGTTCAACGTGGGTGGGAAAACCCTGCGTGCCCTGGGCTAGCACTGCACGGCCCGAGCCCACCGGCTTTCCAAGGCGCCACACCTCACGTGGTCCTATCTTGAGGGCGGCTGAGTCAGTTGAACTTGAAAATGTGGAGGTTGCTCTGCTTCATCCTTCAAAATAGTTTAAGAAAGGTCAAAGCAAAATTCGGGTGTGTGACATGGAATAAGTTAACGTGTACTTTAAAGCCTTTATTCAAAAATTTTGTTTTTAATGTTTATTTATTTTTGAGAGAGAGAGACTGAGAGTGAGCAGGGAGGGGCAGAGAGAGAGGGAGACACAGCATCCGAAGCAGGCTCCAGGCTCTGAGCTGTCAGCACAGAGCCCGACGCAGGGCTTGAACACACAGACTGCGAGATCATGACCTGAGCTGAAGTCGAACACTCAACCGACTGAGCCGCCCAGGTGCCCAGAGAGACAGAACTATTATTGAAAGGACTTTTGAGCTGGGTACTCAGGAGGATTACAGAACTGTCACAATGTCTTCTTATTTCTAAGGTTTTACAAGACAAACGTGTTTGAAGCAGCAAATGGGCACAGCTGTGTGATTTTCAGCAGAAAGCGAACTATACTGACCTGTGGCAAAGTTGTTCTGGCTCCGGTTTTAGTTTAATTAACCGGGTTCATCTGGTTCCAGCCCTAACACTAAGCCCAGGATCCACAAGACGTGTAAGTTGGCCTTCTGTAGTTGCACGTAAAAGGGATAATGTCAGGTTAGCAAGCCTCAGAAGGAGGATGTGTTCTAAGAAGCAGGGTGTCCCACGGAACACAAAGGCGAAGCTGAACTGGGGTCCCGGGAGCAGGGGACTGGGAAGCCCACAGGGACCCCAGGACTTATTTGTCCCTGCCCCCCCGCCTGTTCTGCACGCTCCCACGGTATTGCAGGGTCACAGAAGATGGCTTCTTTGATTCCCAAGTTCGAGTGTTATGGTCTGGTCAGGTCAGGGCTCTCTCCTCAGAGCTGCCTTATTTTGCGTCGCTTCTATGTGGACGGTGTGGACCATGGAGTATACTTTGCTCTTCTGTTTCACAGAAAACACTCAGTTAGTAAGGGGAGGGGGTTGGCGGACACTCAGGGACCCCCAGGACACGCGGCTCCCATTTCCAGCTGCGATCGAATATGACATCCAATTATAGTCACTATTGGTTACAAACAGAATTTTAAAATAATTAACATATTAAATTACCACTAACAAATCTAGTTAAGTAACAGAAGTTTTGCCCCATTACGCATAACCTTGGCTTACAGAGGACACTTCATACTTTGGGAAGCATGCTTTTACATTAGCTTTCATATTTCTAGCTGGGGGTTATTCTCCTGTGCAGAAAGGAACAGCATCTTCTCAGAAATGGGATATTTGTGTTTGAAAAGAAGGAAGCTTTTATCTTTTTCCAGCTTTACTGAGGTTTACTGTACAAATAAGAATTTCTCATACTTAAGGTACAACTTGATCTTTTAAAAAACTTTATCTATTGTGAAGTGATCACAACACTCAGGGTAATTAAAGTATCCATCACCTCTCATACTTACTATTTTTCTTTGTGTGTGTGTGTGTGTGTGTGTGTGGTGAGAACACTTAAGATCTACCCTCTTAGCGACTTTCAATTACAGCACAGTATTGCTAATTGTAGTCACCATGCTGTCCATTGGATCCCAAGAATTTATCCATCTTATTTATTTAGAAAGATTTTTTTCATGTTTATTTATTTTTGAGCAAGAGAAAGAGACTGAGTGCAAGCAGGGGAGGGGCAGAGAGAGAAGGACACCCAGAATCTGAAGCAGCTCCAGGCTCCGAGCTGTCTGCACAGAGCCCAGCATGGAGCCCGAGCCCACAAACCATGAGATCATGACCTGAGTCGAAGTCGGAGGCTTAACCGACTGAGCCACCAGGTGTCTCCCTCCATCTTATTTATAACAGGCTTCGTGCCCTTGACCAATGTCTCCCCATCTCCCCTCAGGCTCTGGCAACCACCATTGTACTTCTATGTATGTCTAGGAGGTTGACTACTTTTGGTTCCACATATAAGCGAGATCATGCAGTAATTGAAATGAGCCCTTTACTATCTCAATGTATTGGGTCTCTTAGTTATCCTAGAAAACAGAAATATCTAGTTGCCTCTATGTTCATCTTTTTGTCTATTATCTATTATCTATCTATCTGTACCTTAGCTCTATGTGAATAATTTTAGAGAAACAGAAAATCTGGGCCCTGGAGTCATGATCAGAGAACAGGTGTTACTATAAAGGAAGATCCTTTGTTGCAAAAAAATGTTCTTTTATCCATGTTAATAATATTTCCAGGGAATGATCATGCAAACTTACTTATGATCAAAGTATATCAGGAAGGAAGGCAGGAAGGCAGGAAGGCAGGAAGGCAGGAAGGAAGGAAGGAAGGAAGAAAGGAAGGAAGGAAGGAAGGAAAGAAGGAAGGAAGGAAAGCATATTCTCATTACTTACTGCTTCCTGACCCTACAGGAAGTGGCTTATATACAAAGTTTCTCGACCAGCCACACAGTGTAAAATCTCAGTGAGTCAAAGTCAATCATGGAAAAAATCATAATAACTAACACTGATGAGCATTGTTTCCTCTTACAAGTAGCCCTACACAGATTTTCAAATCGACTTCTCACATCTAATGGACACATGCCAGGCACAGTGGTGAGCCCTTCACTACACTGGTGGTTCTCAACTGAGGCCAATTTTGCCCCCAAGGGGATATTTGGCTTCATCTGGAGATGTGGTGTCACAACGGGAGAGGTGCCACTGGCATCCTGTAGGTCGAGCCCAGCAATGCTGCTAAATGTGCTGCAACAGAAGGTCTCCCCTCCACAAAGAATCATTTGCCTCAAAAGTCAATAGTCCTAGTCCTGTGGTTAAGTAACCTTGACCTGTGCTCTCCCCTGCAATCTTCTCCACCACCCCATGGAGCAGCTGATGTTCTTGTGGCACAGAATGGCTTCAAGGTCAGCAAACTATCTCCCTTCCCTCTTGGGCCACTCCCACGAGATATTTCTCAGAAGCCATTAAGACTGATTTCTGCCAGGGGAGCATGGGTGGGAGTGATGCCATCTTCATTCTGGATTTCTAAAACCTCCTGCTCAGCCCATTGGTTTTCTTCTCCCCCTATTTTTGGCTGGCCACACCTGATCCAGTGGAGGACTCTGAGTAGCTCCATAGGAGATAGAGTGTTCACCACGTGGAAAGGAGCCTGGGCCCCTGAACAATTCCATGGAGAAGAGCCCCTCACTGACTCGCATCAGACTGCCAGGAGGAACTCAATCTTTCTGGTGTAAAGCCATCAAGATTTTGTGGTTATTTGTTGCATTAATCAGCCAGTTTTGACTGACACAATTATTACACCCATTTTCCCAATGAGGAAAAATGGAGGCTGCAGAGGGGGTGCTTGATCAGAGGTCTGGTTCCATTTCTCTGTAATTCTCCATTGAAATTCTTTTCGCCTTGCCCAGTGCACGTTTTTTTCATCCTCATCACTCCTCGACTCTAAGTTCTAAGCTTCCTTCAAACACATTGCTATGGGTGTCCCTTCTGTTGGCACAGGAAAAATTTTGATTTAGCAGATTAGTCCAGTTTTAGGTACATGCCTACCTTTGACGAGTCTGTATGATCAGGACAATACTCAGCACTGAGTATCTTGGGTTGTCTGCCTTAACTAGTCACGGAGACCAGGTAAACAGGGCAGTTGTGATGACTCAGGTCCCAAGCTTGGTATTGGGGCTGGACTCAACCCACCCACACTTCTTGGCAAACCTTATGTCTGCTATGGGGCTCTCCTCCCCTACGATATGACATGGATGGGAATATACCTTTGGATTTTGAGGCCACACAGAGCTCTTGAGAGGGTCACTCTGTCCCTAAAGCAATAGGGCCCAAGCTCGCCTGAAAATTTCCTGCAGCTCAGCAAGAATGGGAATACTGAGCGGATGTTTATATTCAGAGATGTGATCACCAGATTGCACATGCTAGAGATAACAAGATCTCTGTCCATGGTTCTGATTCTCATCCAAAGGCTCTAATTCTAAGGCCATTTTGCAAATACTCCTACATCAGAACGCTAACATGTCTATCTTTGCCTGGTCAAAGGGCATCACCTTCCATGATGGTGAAGAGAGACTATCAAGAACTATAAAACCCAGCAATTTTGAGAGAGGCAATGGAGACCCAGACCAGCTGCAGCCCACCCAGTAGAAACACCCACACATGCTCTGGATCTAACATTACTGGTGTATTTATATTCCCAAACCACTTAGTACAGACATCTCATATTTCCTGCTGAATAGTTGAATCCAAATGGGGTTTCTCATTACTTTAACCTCACTGTTGAAAGTCAACATTGGCCTTAACCCATAGGGAAGATGGCGGAGGAAGGCCGAGAACTGGGACTTGATTATTGCATCAGGTTTCTTAAATCCAGTTTCCTGACATGATTTCCTGGGAGCCAGAAGATATTCTGTGTGTGAACCTACTTGGATAATAACAAATGTCTCTTGACCTTGACACACTTGGGGTTAGAAAATTGTGGTTTCCAGCTCTCTTTCTTGGTCAGTCAAGGAGAAATCACTTTCAAAGGATAACTATTTTGAGAAGGATATGAGATGTTCACTCATGGGCTCTCCTGGTCAGGGCTGTCATGCACCACTGTTCAGATCACTGAATGAAGGCACTCAGGAGAAAAAACAAGGTGGATGGTGTTTAGCCTTCACACCATGTGTTATACTAAAGATAGTCACAAATTCTCTGCCACACCCCCATAGAGAGGTGGGGTCCACAGTTCATCCCCTATGGTTAGTTGACAGAGGTCACAGAGTAACCCTGTGTGGGAGCCCCAAATCACACCTACACCATCGAGAGGAATCTTGAACTTGCTAATTAATCACTTGTCTGTCAAAGCTGGCAATCAATCAAAATCATTCCAAAATGCCACCTCTCCTCACCTTTACCACAAACAAAAATGTATCAAAGAATCAAACTTTAGGGACATTTAGAAAAGCTAGTGGTTTTTATATTACGGATGTTCCCCTTCTAGAAAAAGTCATTATCATATGCATAAGTAACATTTAACAGATTTGCATCCTCCAGTGACATTTCTTTAGTGCATAAAAAGATGGTGAGTGATAGGTATCTAGGGAGCAACAGTACTAGAAGCATCAATCACTGAGAAAGGTCAATTATCAAACAATTCCAGGAACATTTTCTAGACCTGAGGGAGAGAAACATTTTGGAGTTCACACCTACTTTATTTATAAGACAATCACACCATTTACAACTCATGTGTATTTGCATTAAGTAATATACTAGAGCAAATGACATCTTAGACATTTATTTTGTTCCTTCTTAGTTTAACACAAAAAGTAAATAACCCATAAAGAAGAAAAAGAAATACTAGTTTTCAATCAAAAAGTTCTAAGTATGCAAAGAGCATAATATCTAGAAGAGCATGTAAAGAAGGAGCTTGCAGTATTTCTTCTTAATGGAAATTTCACAAAGCCCTTACAGGCAGTTTGGTTATTGAGATGATTAGCATTTTGTTCTATTCTATTCTGTAACGTGAGTGTTGATAATTCTCACTTCTCCAGTGCTGACATTACCACAGAGTTTATGGGATTTATAACAAAGGCTGAGCCTCACAGACTGTGTGCAAGTTTGATGATTGAACTTGAGGGGTTAATGGAAACGATCTTTTCTGTGATGTAATTTTTCCTAATTCTGTGGAGGTTGTAGCTTTGTGTATTGCTTGATTTAACCATTGTGCTCTGGATTAACAGCAGTAACAGAAAAAATTCATACTACCAGTCAACCGAAGGAAGTGTGTTTAGACTGACATGGCTGGGGTGTGAGGGGCTCTGCTCCATAAAGTCACTCTGGGATCCAGGCCCTCCGTCTTGTGACTACACCATGCCCCTGGGATCTCAAAGGCATTGACTGGCTTCCGTGCCTTTGGCCAGTGAGTGAGGGAAGAACAGGATTACTTGGGAGGCGACTGGAAGCCACACCTGAGAAGTGCTCACATTTCATTAACCAGGACTCAGTCACACACTCCACTTACTGCAATAGAGGCTGGGAAAAGAAAAAAGTCAGAAATTCTGGACTTTGGGGAGACACATTCATTTTACGTTTTGAAGGACCCCCCCCCTTCATTGGACACCCAGGTTCCCGACACAGAAATGCCACAGAAGTTCTATTTTACAACCTCACCATCCCAAGCAAGTGTGTAGGCAGGTGATGGGGCTCTGACACTTAGGGTCTTTTTGTGAGATTCTGAAATGGAAGCTACATTAGGACAGGTGAGTGACGCAGGGTGTCCATGTCATAGAAGCAGGTGGCCAATGTGCAGCACATTTCTTGGGTCAATGGTGGTGGTAGTGGCTTTCCAGGTGTCACAGCTTTATGCTTCTCTTCCATTCAAGGCTCCTCCCATCCTGCGACTCCTCTACATCAGAGCCCCTCCCACCCATGGTTCCTCCCACATTGTAACCCTTCCCACCAAGGGCTCCTCCCACACCATAGTCCCTCCCACTCATGGCTCCTCCCACATCATAGTCCTTCCCACATTGTAACTCCTCCCATATCATAGCCCTTCCCACATCATAACCCTTCCCACACATGGCTCCATCTACAACATAGCTCCTCCCACACCATAGCTCCCTTATATCATAGCCCCTCCCACTCTGCGGTCCTGCCCATCTCAGGGTTCCGCCCACCTTCATTCTTCCTTCGCCAGCCTGGCTCTCTAGAGTGTCTCTGCAGGCTGTCACTGAACAATCACGGCCTCTACCCTTGCTTGGAATCACTCTTGAACTTATTAGTATTCCTTACTAAGTTCCTTCCTGATTAAATTAAGCAGATTAATCTGTGCAACTAATGATGTTTAAATGTAACAGTCGTTTGTTTTGAGGGAAACAAAACCCAACAAAACAAGGACATATGCTTTAACACTGAGGTTTCACTCTGTCTTTGACCAGAAGAGTTTTGTAAAGCCATACAATATATTATTGACATTATTTAAAAATTATAAGATTTTTCATTTCAACCCTGATTTCTGACTTCTCTTTTAAAAAATCGAAATATTTGACGATTTGAGGATATAGAAAAAGCTTCATTCATTAATTCATCAAACATGTATTTAGTGCTCACAGTTTACCAAACTTTGGCAAAAGAAACCAAATTTCAGGGCATTTTTGTGGTCACATTGTATAGCTGATGCAGATGTAAGGATTACCTCTAGTGAGATGCCTAACCTTTTCCATTTTATGTAATGGGAATGTGTCTCAATTAATAGACTCCTGATCCTTAATGCCCAGATAGGTTTCCAAATGAGAACTGTTTCGAAGGTATTAGTGGACATTTCCATAATCACATGGGTCACTGACCTTCCTGAAGTCGGATCTGCAGTGCTCAGATCTGTTTCATTCCTGGGCATTTTCAGTGGACTAAATTATGGTGCTCTGTGAAATGACTTTATAGTCGTTGCATTGTTCTTGTCCTCTGGGTATGATTGGGGTCCTAAAGACCAGTGGGGTGGGAAGGTGGTAATAAAAGTTCCTAGGGACACAGGGGGTTCATTCTGTTCTTGAGAAGGAATGTCTCCTGGTGCTAAGAAAAGGTGTTTGCCACAAAGCACAGAAATATAAGTCTTCAGGGGCGCCAGGGTGGCTCAGTCATTCAGGGGCGCCTGGGTGGCTCAGTCAGTTAAGTGTTGGACTTCGGCTCTGGTCATAATCTCACAGTTTGTGGGTTCAAGTCCTGCATTGGGCTCTGTGCTGACAGCTAGGAGCCTGGGGCCTGCTTCGGATTCTGCGTCTCCCTCTCTCTCTGTTCCTCCCCCACTCAGGCTCTGTTTCTCTCTCTTTCAAAACTAAATAAACTTTAAAAATTTTTTAAAAAAGAAATACAAGTCTTCAGAGGACAGAGGCCCTGAGTCCTGCCTTTCTGAATTAAAACAGGGTTTCCCAACCTTGATGTTACTGACATTTTGGGTGGGGTGAGTTTTGGTTGTGGGGGCTTCTCTGTGCACTGTAGGATGTTTAAAATATCCCTGGCCTCAGCCTCCTGGATGCCAGAAACACCTTCCACCCAACTGTGACAGAGGGGCTCCAGATATTACCAAATTGTCATGGGGGAAAAATCACGCCTTGTTGAGAATCACTGCTTTCAGAACTAAGGTTTTCGAAGGGAAGGCTATTTCTACAATGATGCTACAGAACCGAGATTTGAAATCACAATTCCTTTGAGGCATTTTGCCTCGACAGAAGAAGTCCTTATTTTTAAAATATTTCTAATCTTTCAAAATCACTTAGGCCGATCATCCAGTTTAAGTAAAATTTCAGACATAACGCATTATTTGCCTTGAACTCCACACACTTGGCAACTTTCCGTGCGAACGATCCTGCTTCCTGAGCAGTGACGGCGATCTCCCCCATCCCACATCCGTTCTTCATGCGGCTATGACTGTCGTAACCCGGAGGCCTGATCCAGCACGCTTGTCCCCGGCGTTCAGCGGTACCTGTTTCGTCCGACCAGACCAGCAGGGCGGAGAATCGTTTGTGGGTTCTTTTCCTGAGGGAGGGAGAGAAAAACAGGGCAGGAGGGAGAGGGAGACGCAGAGAGTAAAGACACAACTCACGGTTTTCGATCAGGCAAAAGAGAGAGAGAGAGAGAGAGAGAGAGAGAGAGCTTTATTCAGAAAACTGTCTCTTATGAAGGTTTCAAGGCGGGAAAACAAAGCCAAGGTCAGTTACCAGGTAAACAGAGTCAAATGAATATCAAAAGAAACACCCAGATTTGCCTCAGCAATGCTGGGAAGGGGGGAGTTAGCACTGAATAATCCAAAATACGGTTTTGATCTTTTGTGCACCTTGGCCACTCACGTCTTGCCCAGCATGACAGACGCCAAAGTTATTTTGACCAGGAAATGGCAGTCTCCAGCCTCTAGATGCAAATCTTGTTTACTGGTTCACTCTCCGGAGAGTGATAATCCTTGCCTGAGGCAGACAGAAACCTTGGCAGTCCCCGACATATGACACAGTATTTGATAGCAGGAGCATTTTCACATGGACACCGCCTCCCTTTGATTGTCACCGGGTTGAGTACGCAGGGAAGTTTCCACCATCTCCATATTTAATATGAGGAAACTGAGGCTCAGGAGGGTCCCGAGACCCAGGCTTCCCAAGGCAAGATGGAAGAGCTAGACCCCAGTGGTTTCTCATCAAGCTTACACGCATTGCCCGTGCCCGTGGGACAGGACATCAGGGGTGCTGGCTTTTACTCTTCCCCTCACTCTGCCACCACCTGGGCAACTTGGGTGGTGGGCACTGCAGGTGGGGAGGGGGCAGGGCAGATGCAGCCAAAGGAAAGATCCTGACATCCAGAGTGCTGGGCTCCAGTCCCTTCTCTTCCCCATTCAGCTGCACGAACTTGGGTGAGACAGTCTGCCCGCGTGAGCCCCACTTTCCTCCTCTGTAAAAACAGTGATGATCGCGTCTAACTCACGAGGCTGCTTGCGAGGCTCTGACGGCAATGGCCCCTGCATCCCCCAAGTGCTTAAAACAATGAACTCCACATTTGAACAGCTGAATACACATCGCAAAGTATACTTCGTAAGCAATTCATAGAAGGTGAGCTGCAGTGGCCAGTAAAATTAATTTTAAGTTCACCAGTAATCGATGAAATGGAAATCAGGGCAACCATTTGGTATCAAATCATCCCCTTTGGGATGACAGAGTTGAGTCTACACCACATTCTCTTTGCTTTCTCTCTCTCACCTTATCACAGAGGAAGATGGAGCCCCAGCGATGACAGCACCGGACACAAGAGACCCAGGTCCCTGAATGACCGTGCAGAGCAGAAACCCCCACTGTCCCACACTGACACGTATGGAAGCGAAAACACCAAGCCTTATTGATTTAATGCAATGAGACAAGATAGTCTCAACAGTGAAGAATATTATGTGGTTTCATTGTCCTAACTGGAATTTTATTTTAAGAATCGCATTAGTGTCAAAGATGCCCTAAAAGAAATTTTCCAATCTCTCGAAATCAGTTGGACCTCAAAGGTGTCCTCCTTATATTTTATGATTTTTTAAAGTTTCTTTTATTTTATTTTTAAATTTTATATATTCATTTTTTTGAGAGACAGGGAGAGAGAGAGCAGAGGAAGGACAAAGAGAGAGGGAGACAGAATCCTAAGCAGGCTCCACAATGTCAATACAGAGACGGACATGGGACTTGATTCCACACACCGTGAGATAATGATCCAAGCCAAAGTCAAAGAGTCAGATGCTTAACCAACTGAGCCACCCAGGCGCCCCTATTTCATATTTTTTAATTGAAGCCAGTTGGCATACAATATTATATTAGTTAAAGGCATTCTCTTCAGTGGGCACACTGAAATTTTAAAAATCCAGAGACATCATACAAAACACAGATATCTAGTATTCTGTGGAATGTTGGCATTATCGGGCCCCTCTGTGACTAGATATGAATGGTAAATGCTCTCTATACACAGATTTTCCCCTTCACTTCCACTGAGGTCACCCTTGCTCATCCGCGCTAATTCTCTTTCTTCCCACACAGTGACACCTGCCTCAGGCCAACACTGAATATCTAGCACTCCAGAATTTTCTGCACTAGCAACCTGAGAATTATCCCTGGGATGTCAAAAATGTTATGTCACCTTTTGAAAGGAGCCTAAATGTTTCTCAAATTTGGGAAATACGGACTTCTTTCAGCCTTTCCCCAAATCCACATGATCAAACATTGGCTCATTTGGAATCCATTGTTTGATTTTTCTAAAATAAAAACGATTTCCTTCTTTTTCTCTCATGTGGCAGAAAAAAAAATCCAGAGTCAATGTCTAATGTGGAGGTCATTTGTTTTAAGGATATAAATATCCACCATCCCAGATCTGCTATGAATCCACAATTAAGGGTTCTCCTGAAGCATGAAATCTAATTCATTACTGTTTTTACAGATGATTCCTCTAGGGTATCAGCCCAGAAAAGCTACAGAGCTGTGTCATTCATAATCCAATTAAAACCCCCTTTCTAATACCAATGATACTTTAAAGGTGGGTTTCAGTTTCAGACACATCAGTATAGCTGACAGTGTATTTTATTTATTGGGTGGTGTCCTTTGGGGCAGAAAAATAAGGCTTCCGTAGGGGTCTTCAGGCTGTACAGTTAAACCTCCCTGGTCCTGGGATTTCCGCTAAATTTTCTCCTTGCTCTCACCCCTGACCATCTTCCTCTTCCTCCTCCCCTCCTTCTTTCCTTCCTTCTCCAAACCTTTCTTCAAGGTCCCCTTCCGCTTCCTAAGAGCCATAGTGTCCCATGATAAAGAATAGAAGGTCCTGACTCTATGGGGTAAAAAAATATATATATGTCTCTTTCTTTTGCAGGTAAAAAGGAAATGCACCAGGCCTAGACAGAAGAAGGCAATTTATTGACTCACAAAGCACCCCTCCAGGGAAGTTTGAGCTGCAGGTAAGGCTGTATCCAGGGGCTCAGAAGGATGTGGTTTCTTATCATCCTTCACTTTTTTTGTTGTTGTTGTTGCGTCCATTCCAAAAAAGACACACTTTTTAGTGAAGGCAGGACGCATGGCTGCCTGCGGTCACATTCCCGCTGCGGTGCGTCCCCGGAAAACGGAAGTTTGCTTCCTCCCTGAGTTTCCGCACATCCTGGGCGAAGAACGCGTTAGCACAGCGATCCTGAGCCTGCTGAGTTGAAAGGCCAGTTTCCCAGGTTGGCTCTCCGATGGCCTCTTCGAACTGGGTCTCGGAACTATCCGCTGATCAGAAAGGCTCTCTGTGTCAGAATTATTTATGCGACACAACACGGTTTCTGCTGACAACCCGTTTCCTTCTGCGGCTCTGGGATTTGGGTGGTCCCAGCAGAAGGTGCCTGCGTGCCCAGCACATTTAAAAACCCTGGGCAGTGAGTCCCTGGGGAGCTTTCCTGGTAGATGCCGTTTTAGACCTGCTGTCACACGTTGCTGGAGGAATTGGGTGCTTCTGTTGCGCCTGGACTGGGCTCGGATTCTGGAAGTTTGCACCTGGCTTCCTCCGGACTTCCCCTCCTGCGCATTTCCCTGGGGGTGGGGGTGGGGTGGTCACGGGCTGGGGGCGGGGACCCAGGGAAGGGGGACCAGTGGGGAGGGGTGCAGCGCTGTGCAGAGAGGCCCCTCCCCGGGACTGTGGAGTTAGCTTTCCCACTGTGAGCCCCGCCTACCTGTCCTTTCTAGTACCTCCTGTCTGTCCCCTTTCCTTTGCCCCTTGGGTGTTAAAAATAAAATCAATATTCTTACTGTAGTGGCATCCGGGAGCGGGGAGGGGGAATGTTAACTTCCACGTTTCACTGAAAACCAATTCACTGAGTATTAAACATTTGTATCTGAGTAATTTAATATTTGTGCAGACAACATTATAATGGGTTGCAAAATGCAATCTTTTACTTTATTTTCTGCCCCATATGATTGCTACCAATTTCTTGATTATTCCGTTATGATGCATTCTTTGCTTTTAGTGCCTCCTAATTGCCCATAAAATACATAGAAACGCAACATTGAGGGCTCTTGAGGACAAAATCAATTTTTTCCTGGTAGGTGGAGCGTGTTTATAAAAGCAGCTCTTTTGCAGAGGGAGGGAAACAAGAATAAGGATGTAAAAACATGTTATTTTTTTCCTGCGTTGACTTGCCTGGTGCGTGATCCCGACGCCCCGCCCCCAATCCATTTCAATCAAGGCTCCCCGTGGAGCAGAGACCAAAGGTCTAAGTGCATACATAATGTATTCATAATGTCCCTTTTTATTCTAAAGATATATTTCCTGAATGGATTTTATGCCAAGAAATGCTCACCAGACCTAATCTCTGGGTCTTAACATGTTAATACGGCGCCATGATTAATGAGCTTGTTAAAAATAAGTAATATTTCCATTTTCTAGATGCCATCAACCCAGCAGGGAACTAAAAGAGGGCTTTTTAAAAGATTTTTTTAATGCTTTATTTATTTTTGATACAGAAGAGACAGAGCATGAGAGGGGGAGGGGGAGAGAGAGAGAGGGAGACACAGAATCTGAAACAGGCTCCAGGCTCTGAGCTAGCTGTCAGCACAGAGCCTGACGCGGGCTTCGAACCCACGAACGTGAGATCTGACCTGAGCCGAAGTCGGAGGCTTAACCGAATGAGCCACCCAGGCGCCCCTAGAGAGGGCTTTTGATATTTAGCTCACCCAGTAAGTGAAAGAATTACTGTCGCTTGTACATTAAAATAATTATTATACACCTCGACTGTCTTCACATTTTTCTGTTTATTACTACTTTCATCCTATTAGCTGTCAGTAACTTCAGAGAAAAAGATACACTCTCTATAAGACAAAGAAATTTTATTATGACTTGCTAGATTCATAGTAAAATTATATACTTTTTATTGAAAAAATTGAAAGCAATGTATTAGAAGGAAGATCTTCCTCCCCCCCTCCCCCCTTTCTTCCTTTCCTCCCTCTTCCTGGCTCCTTTCCACATGAATCTTTCCATCTTTTAATGAACAAAGAGGGAAAGAAGAAATGATCAAAGAAAAAATATCCAATTAGCTGAAGTTAATTCGGTCTTGCCCGTTATAAACGAACCACGATGTGAAGTTTGTGTCCAGCATTTGAAATTCTTGGTCTCACTTTCTGTTACTCCATGTACTTCATTTTCCCCTAAAGCTTTCCTGCCCTTTACCGTCTTCAGAGCCCCCTGCTAAAATGTACTGGGAAGCCAGACCTTTACATTAATTTTACAATGGATGATGTATATATACCCCTAATGAAAGAGGAGCTAGAAGAGGCTGGAGAAATCCCTTGCGCGGGAAACAAAGTTGTCCCCACCAAGGTGCTGGGGCAGAAGCGCCATGGTCGGGATGCAGACGTCGGCGCAGCAGCACCTGGGCTGTCAACACCTGGCCCGTGCACACGGCCTCGCACACGGGCACGTGCAGAGGTGCTCCCATGGGGCCGCGCAGGGGTGCTCCCACGGGGACATGCAGGGGTGCTCCCACGGGGACGCCAGGGGTGCTCCCACGGGGACACCAGGGGTGCTCCCACGGGGACGCGCAGGGGTGCTCCCATGGGGATGCCAGGGATGCTCCCACGGGGCCGTGCAGGGGTGCTCCTCCTGGGGGCTCACAAGGGTCTCATGAAGGCAGTTGTCAGCTCTGTTCTCTCTTCTGGATTTTAAGAGCAGCAAGAAATGATGCAGAAAATTGGGTAGTATTTTGTAATTTGCCATGGGGGCGGGGAGGGGAACTCTTTCTAGTAACTTCAGGTTCCAAATGGCATCTCTCAAGCTCATCCTTTCCCTCCTCTCCCCTCCCCTCCCCTCCCCTCCCCTCCCCTCCCCTC
>NC_043713.1:85866315-85904013 GCF_006229205.1 Suricata suricatta
ATCCTACGACCCCCGAGATCATGATCTGAACCAAAATCAAGAGTCAGACCCTCAACTGACTGAGCCACCCAGGCGTGCTTCTGGCTCAGACTCTTAACGTAATTTCCAACACACTCCCCGTTGAAAGTGCATTTCTGTAGATGAGTCCTTCATTTACCAGAATTATTTTTCATCTAAAGCCATGTTCTGTGAAGACTTCAGCCCCTTCATGCCATCCCTCCAGGTGCATTTCCTCTGGTGCTCGCAGAGCCTGGGGGCACCCAGGCCCTCACTGGGCGCTGGAGTCAAGACCCGATGCCTGGCTTTGTACCCTGGCCAAGAAACTGCGGTTTTGTTTCCTAAAATCCACACCTCAAAATGAAGTTGAGCTCATGTTCCAGTTTGCCACCCACCCCGCTTCTGGATCTTGCTTCTACTTGCTGACCAGCCTGCTCTGAGTGGGTGTGTCCTGCGTGGTATCTTTACACACCTGACTCCCTGACAAGTCCTGTGGGGAAGGTGGGGGGTCCTGTTGCAACAAAGTGCCCTCTGTGTGGCACGCTGTAACAACAAAACAGATTAATGCCAGGAGAACCCACACACCATCTTGTTAAAGTCTCATCCTCCAGCTGTGGGTAGATTCTTTAAGCAAGCGAACATTATTCCAATCATTTTCATGGAGGTCCTCCCAAATGTGCTCTGCTTTCTTGTTCTTCAAGGAGAATATGAGGAATAGAGTGTGTGTGCGAGCATGCGGGTGGCCCCGCGTCCCGTGTGTCACTGAGGACCGTCCCCCCCCACCCACGGGCTGTCTGGTGGGGTCCGCGTGTTGGATGCACTGAAGTCTCAGGAGCAAACGCTGTAATCTGTGTGCTACTTTGTTCCATGGCCTTGGACAAGCACTCTTCTGAATTCTTCTCTTTGGTTTTCATAAAGTTGTACCTCCTTATCTCACTTACCATGTGCTGTCACTTTTCATTGCTCTCAGGACGTTTTCTTGAAACAAAGTTCCCTCTGTGCACATGTGCCTGGGAACATTTGTTTCCTCTAATTTTCAGGGGGGAAGGATCTCTTTGCCTTCAAATGTCTTGCACCTGGCAGGTGACGGGTCTGTACTGGGAGCCCATTAACATTCCCTGAGCAAGTAACCAATTCCACTGCAATTTTGTGCAAAGTAAGAATCCAAATGGCTTTATTTTGCTTACAGTTCATGAGCTTAAACACACACCTAGGGGGTCGATGTTGGCTCCTAAGAGGCTTAAAGGCTCTTCAGGGGCACCTGGGGGGCTCAGTGGGTTAAGTGTCTGACCTTTGACTTCGACTCAGGTCTGATCTCATGGTTTGTGGGATCGAGCCCCATGTCAGGCTCTGCACTGACATTGTGGATCCTGCTTGGGACTCTCTCTCCCTCTCTCTGTCTGTCCCTTTCCTGCTCACTGTCTCTCTTTTTCTCTAAATAAATAAATAAGTAAATAAATAAATAGATAAGTAAGTAAATAAATAAACTTCTTTTTTTGTTAAAGGCTCTTCATTCTGTCCCATCACTGGAACATGTTTTTTCTTCTCCCAATTTCTACTGTTATTATTATTTTTTTTTTTTACCCAGACATCCTTGCTGCCTCTCACTTCTTCCAGGAAATTCTCAATTTTCCTTCCTCCTCTCCATCCATGGGGTTCTAGAAAGTTTTTCTTCGTTTACCTTTGAGAGATTCCTCTTCAGGGACTTGAATTTTGCTGTGTAGCCAGGTTGGGGAGCGAGTCTTCGGGAAATATGACTGCTCGCTGCCCTGCGTTTGGTGCATTTTTCCCACTCCACTTGACTTTAACTACCTTGCCCTTCTTCAAATTCTTTGAGTGCCTTCCTGTCTTATTTGCAGCTCTTTATGCCCGTTTAAATCTCTCCACATCAACAAAGCCACTTATCTTGTCCCAGTTATTTACGGGCCCAGATGTCCCTGGCTGGCTGCAGATTTTTCTGCAAGATAATCCAAGGTCTGGCATCTCCCTGCCCCCCACCCTCAACCCCACTCCCCTGTGCAGGGGTTCTACAGAGAGCACGGAAACTCACTTTGTGGGGGGACACTTGACAGGTTGTTTGGCCCACCCTTCCCGTTCTACTGGAGACTTTTTCTTCCATGTTATTGAGTCCCCAAGGAGAATTTACACACTGGATGCAGTGATGTACCATGGTGAAGATTCCCATGATTAAAAGGAAGCATATCTTTCAAGGGTTTTTGTCCAATCCAATTGTAACGATTTATTTGGTTCGATGTCATTTTTCAGTTTCAGAAATCGCCTTAAAGATTGCAAAGATTGCAGATCCCACACCCTCTATAAAGTTATTTGTCTCTTTACAAACATACAGTAAGCCTCTCACTATATGTTATTTGACCATGAGCTTCATAAAAAGTGTGAGGGCTAATATAGTCCTCAAGATGCATCATGTTTGTCTTAGCCGATGACAAATTCACTTCGCGAAACCCTGAATTCACTTCAAGAACAATGAAAACCCTGAAATTCACTTCAAAAAAACAATGAAACCCAAGGGTTATCATTTTTAAATATTATCTCCTCTTAAATTTTAGTTTTCTAAACCATTTCTTGTTAAGGGAAACGAATTTGCATTGGGCCATGAACAAGATGTTTGCTTTCTGTTTGTTTGGGTTTTTTAAATTCTTTGAGAAGAAAGGCGTAAGAGTTCGGATTTGGAAGGACATTACTTAAAGTATCTTTCCTGGGCATCTCATTCTCTGTTGGCTGACATTCCTAAGACCCGAGGAAGGCGTAAGCTAAACTGAGAATAATTATGCAGAACCTGTAAACGTATTCGCTAGAAAAAGTGTCAGGAAGAGGCATGTGTCACGGGTGGCGGGTGACAGGGAGGGCCACAGGAAATGCTTGAAACATTTTTAACTCAGGAGACTATCAATTAGCGCGGAGAGAGGTTAGGGAAAGGCCTGACGGATCTATTCAAGTCAGGAGAAAAGAGAAGGCACGTCTCAATTTGCCTCTAGCGTTTTTATGTGTGCGTCAGTGTCTTCCTAATTGGCTCTTTCTGTTACAGTTCGGCTCCGATTTTGAGATCTGACATCACGTACACACAGTCAGCATCATCCTGGATGCGATGAGTGTTGGGAAGGGAAGGAGATGTGGACTCTGAACAGCTGGGTTTTGCCTTGGTGTAGACGCTTATAGGTGTGCAAACTCGGACAAGCCATATACAGGACCTCAGTTTTCACACCAAGGAAGGGGTTTATGATCTCCTCCTCAAATATCCACAGGAATACGGGACTGTGGTAGGAGTCGAACCGTTGGCTAAGACAGAATGTGTGCAGAAATGCACTTGACCCTAAAACAACACGGATTGGCTGTGCGGGTCCCCTGATGGACAGATTTTGTTGTGGTTGTTAAATACAGTACAGTACGTGTATTCTCTTTCTTATGATTTTCTTAGCAATACTTTATTTTCTCTGGCTTACTTTATTGTAAGAACACAGCGTAGAATACATCCGCACACAAAATCTGGGCTAATTGACAGCGTATGCTATCGACAAGGCTTTCTGTCAGTAGGCTGTTCACAGTTAAGCTTTGCTGAGTCTAAAGTTATCTGTGGATTTTTGACTGCGCAGGGGAGGGGGCCGGCGCCCAACTTCTGCCCCTTACAAAGGCCAAGGGTGGACTGAAACGGAAGGCTGGGCCTTTACTTATTCGCATCCCTCAGCTGCGCATGTGAAATAGCACGTCTCCAAGGGGGATGATGGACGCCCTTGAGGGTCTCAGGAAACCGCAGTAGGGAGACTGTGAGATCAGAAAAACATTTATGATGAGACAGTGGTGTTTTCTAGAGGCTCCATGTCGTGTGGCGACGTCCCCTGTGAAGTTCCAGGGGGTGTATCCTCAGATGTTCGAGAGCAGACAATGTACTGAAAAATGATGCACGTTTTCGGAACATAACTCTATTTTCTTTTTTTTTTTTAATTTAAATAGTGTATTACCAAGTTGGTTTCCATATAACACCCAGTGCCCTTCCCCACAAGTGCCCCCTCCATGACCATCACCCCCTTCCCCTTGCCCCCTCCCCCTTCAGCCCTCAGTTTGTGCTCAGCATTCAAAAGTCTCTCATGATTTGCCTCCCTCCCTCTCCCCTCCCCATGGTCCCCTGTTAGGTCTCTCCTGTTAGACCTATGAGTGCAAACATATGGTATCTGTCCTTCTCCGCCTGACTTATTTCGCTTAGCATGACACCCTCGAGGTCCATCCATTTTGCTACAAACGGCCACATTTTCAGTGTCTCCCCTGGGCTTTGACAACACGACCTCACCTCCACCTGCTGCCTCTTTACAGCCTTGTTTTTGTTCAGTGAAACATTACGTTGGAAACACAAAGTTTCCTGGGGCCTGTAAGGAAACACAACCGGAAGTACCTTGGGGTCTTGCTTGGAAGTGATGTGTTCATTCTTTTCCAAGAAAAAATTTATATGCAAAATTTCCCCCGAAGGTCTGATTTTGCAATTCCATATCTTATTCCAAAATATCAGAGTATTATTTACAGTGCAGTTTTGTATATTAAAGGTGGATATTTACACCCCAAAATGGATATTGGAAACTTGGTGTCTCATTCTGAATATTTCATATCTGCCTAAAAATGCTGGAAAGTGTTAAAACTGACAAAGTTCTCTGTGTCATAAAAAGGAAACATCTGCTTAAATCAAGGGGCCCCTGGGGGCTCAGTCAGTTAAGCGTCCGGCTTTGGCTCAGGTCACGATCTCAAGGTTTGTGGGTTCGAGCCCCACGTCAGGCTCTGTGCTGACAGCTCAGAGCCTGGAGCTGCTTCAGATTCTGTGTCTCCCTGTCTCTCTGCCCCTCCCCTGCTCATTCTCTCTCTCAAAAATAAATAATAAAAGCTTTTTTAAAAAATTTAAAAGATACTCAAAACAAACAAAAAAGAAATCTAGCTTGATCTTTACATTAGAAATAAAAACCTGACAAAACACAGTTGATTCTTGAACCACGTGGGAGTTGGGGTCCCACTCCCTGCACAGTCGAAGATCCGCAGATAACTTCTGACTCCCCCCAAAACATAACTACTAAGAGCCTCCTGTTGAGCCCTCACTGATAACATGAACAGTTGATGAACATGTATTTTGTGCGTTCTACATATCACATACTGTATTCCTACAATAATGTAAGCGAGAAATATAGAAAATGTTATTTTTAGAAATCCTAAGAAAGAGAAAGTTCCTTTACAGTCCTGTACTATATTTACCGGAAAACAATCTGCCTCCAAGTGGATCCGCTCAGTTCAAACTCGTGTCGTTCCCGGGTCGGCTGTCAATCTCTCCCATGACTTTCTAAGTGCTAATTTGTTGTCTTACTCACTAGAACATTTCAAATACTAATATGGCGTCAGTTAGATTTTGTGATCAATGCCTCAGAGTTCAAGAAGGAACTGGATCTTTTTTAACGTCGAGGTTATGTGCTTATGAAATGTCAGAACTTAGTTGCTCGTGGTTTCCAAGTTTGATGAGAGGAAGACACGGATCAGAGGAAGACACTGTGCACCTGAAGGCTGGGTCAGGGTACTGCCTGTGCCCAACAGGTGAAAGGCTAACACCTAGCATACTTGATATTACCTGATTTCAAATGCGAAAAAAAGCTAGAAAAATAAATGACAGAACTGTCGCTTTCTATGATTCTGATTCACATTTCAGTTGTTCCTCTGAACTTAGGGGTTTTTTTTCCTCTCCATGGACTATGCTCATGAAAAATAGTCTTAGCAATATCCTGGCCAGGGCTGGCTACACTGAAATTCCCAAAATCTGTAATTACAGGGAACCTGTGGTTTTGCATCCAAGCAAAACTTGTCATTTGACAGAATCAAATGCCTGTCACCTTGTTAACCAAAGTTAATTGTGAATCATGGGTTGTTTTCCAGAAAACAGCCAGAAAGTCACTGCTGGGACTCTTTCCAAGGTGCAATGAATTTATGACACATTTGATATTGACCAATTATTTATAAAGTCTATTAAATTTGTCAGGACCGCTGGTGAGAAAGGATTTATTAGAACAACTAATATAAAATGTAATGAAATAGATTAAGGCTCCTTATGAAATATTAATATCCATTCAATCTGGTTGTTATAACTCTGTATTTGTAAGCTCCCCTTTGTGGGCGCCCTGAGTTCACGCTGCCGACGGTGTTTCGAGTCCTGCGTGGCCAAACCACCAGCTAAAGAGCCTCTGAGAATGGGAGATACCTTGTTCCCGATAGTGACTGTCTCATGCGCAAGGTCACAGCTGGGGAAGAGAGATCAATACACTTCAACTCTCCTTTATGTCTCTCTATATCGATAACTTCTCCATCTCCATTTCCAACTCTGTCTCCTCTCTCTCTCTCCCCATCTCTGTCTCTAATCTTGTTAGAATAAGAATAAAATAGAAACCTAGTGTCTCTCTCTCTCTTTGGAGATTAAGGGGGGCAATTTGGGGATCCTGAGTGTTTCTACCATATTCTGACTCATCTAACAGGATTATATAAGTCTTTTCTGCTTAACCAAAAAATGGGTACTAAGGGCACCCATTGTCCCCAGTTAAGTGGTAGGCGATCATTTGTAAAGATTCCTAATAAAAACTACAACTGTAGTTGAGAGTTCAATTGCTTAGACATCAGGGAGATAATTTCTTAGATGGTTATTTGTGTATTTTCAATTTCAGTCTCCCCCTAAGTCGGGCTAGGAAGGGGCGCTATGTTCTCCTAACTGGCCGAGCGATGGGTATGATTTGTCTGATGTTTCCATCCCCTAGAAGTAGAAATGAAGGTCCAAGTGAAAATAGTTTCTTTGGGACGAATTATCGCAAAATGCTGGTGGGGAAGTGGGGAGGGAGAGCGGGAATGGAAGAAGGAGGCGTCATCCAGCCAGTCAGCACTGGGGGGCGATCGGAGCTCAGTCACACTGTGGAAAGGATCTATTTCACAAGCACAGGGAAAATCTGTGGTCTCAAGTGGCGGTGCCACGATTTCTGAGCCCCCCATCAGGAGCTGCTGGCAGAACGGTAGAGCTAAGATCTGTTTTCCAAATTATGGCTCAGAAGAACTCAGGACGCTTATAGACCACAAATCATCATTATTCCAAAATTATTTCTCACGACCTATTACTGGATGACAACCTGAGTAACACCATGCCTTACTCCGTAATTTAAAAAATTATGAAACCTTGAGGATTAGCTGAGTCCTTCTCAACCTCATAGTTGGAAGTGTTTTTGGAATTTACACATTAAACAGCACAGACGGAAGGAGTGTGCAGCGTGTTCTGTGAGCTCATTCTTAGAAGCCATGATCTCACATCAGTGCTCCTACATTAAGAGCCAAAAAACCACATTATAAATAAAATGTGTGCAGGGCGGGGCGCCTGGGGGGCTCAGTCAGTTAAGCGTCCGCCTTCGGCTCTGGTCATGATCTTGCAGTTCATGGGTTCGAGCTCCACGTCGGGCTCTGTGCTGACAGCCCGGAGCCTGGAGCCCGCTCTGGACTCTGTCTCCCTCTCTCTCTACTCCACTCAGGCTCATGCTGCCTTTCTCTCTCTCAAAAAGAAATAAACATTAAAGATTTTGAAATACGTAGGTAAATAAATAAAATGTGTGTTCTAAAGAGAGTTTCATGCCGTTATATACTGCATAGCTCTTTCAAATTTTTGATTATTAATGAATAATCTCATTTGCTTGCTACATTATAGTCATTTATCTTACTTGAGGAAAGTGTGATTGGTATTCAGAAACCATTTTGAAGATGACATAGCCTCTTTCCAATGGTGTTGGGAATGCTATTTATGAAAGCAGCTCTATCCAGGACATTGAATTGTACATCTGCCAAGCACCTGTGACTTTAAAAGTTAAGAACAGAAGCAATACATTTAATTAACTGAATTCACACAGTAGATGTCAGGTAAGTGATTCTGTTAGGCTGTTTGTTGCTTAAAGGAAGCACAAGGTGAGGAGTGTTTGTATAATCTTTAGATCAGGGCCACGTTGGCCCATTTAATATTCCCAATTTGTTACCCAGACACAATTTGCACACATGAATAAGTGGTAGTTTATATTTATAACCTGACCTTCGGAATTATCAACTGGCATTATTCACATAAAAAGAAATATATCAGTCACTTTTTAAAAATGCAGACCCTGAACATTTCAGCTCTAACATCTGAGGGTCCACTGTATAAGGATCACCTGTCAACCTGGAGCGATGTAAGGCAGTGGTCACAGGACAATCCACCACCAGACCTGTGTTTGTCATTCATTAAAAAAGAATAATGGAAGACTACTCGGCCATGAGAAAGAATGAAATCCTGCCGTTTGCAACAGCGTGGATGGACCTGGAGGGTATTATGTGAGTGAAGTCAGTCAGCCAGAGAAAGACAGAGATCATATGCTTTCACTCATATGTGGAGTTTGAAAAACTTAACAGTAGACCATGGAGGAGGGGAAGGGGGAAATAGTTACAAACAAAGAGGGAGACAAACCATAAGAGACTTCTAAATATGGAAAACAAACTGAGGGTTGAGGGGGAGGAGGGGGGGGGGGGGAAATGGGGGATGGGCACTGAGGAGGGCACTTGTTGGGTTGAGCACTGGGTGTTGTATGTATGCAATGAACCACGGGAATCTACTCCTGAAGCCAAGAACACATTGTATACATTGTGTGTTAGCCAACTTGATGATAAATTATATTAAAAATTAGAAAGAACAAATTTCTTTTTTAAATGTGTCCCACTTAGTTGTCTGCATAGACAACCGAAAGAACCCTAATGACCAATTGTGTTTCCCAATATTTTGGACAGAGGGGTAGAATGCCACGTGAGTCAGATCACCGTGTGCCCCTCCTGTGTCTCTATCAGATGTAGACCACAGGTCCCTTCCAGACCTACACCTGTTACCTGAATTCCTTGTTTCTCTTTACAGCTGGCCGGGTGCTGGATGACTGGATATTTCCTGAGACTAGGCTTGTTTGTCAAGCCAGCTCTAGACGGGGGTGGGCGAACCGTGCTCTGCCCACAGGCTTCCCAGCAGTAGAGACATGATACAGGACAGGGAAGTAGGAGACATATTAGTAAATAAATGTTAATACACTTTACACAACTCCTTCTTGAACACAAAATCAATACATACCTATTAACGATAACCCCGGAAATACATTGACAATACAAGAAGAAGATACCAATCCGATTTAATCACAACACCCAGGTAAAAACCACTCTTGCCATTTTGATATGCTTTCTGTTAGTCACACACACACACACACACACACACACACACACATTTAAATAAAGAATCTATGTGTGAAATTTAGACCCTTCAACAGTACTTCATGTCAAGTTTTGGTGGTTGGTTCTTGATGTTTTTTAAACTCCAAATGTTAATGAAATAAACTAAGGAAATATAAGAAAGCCCACACTTTCAACTCAATAATGCTTTTTAGACTATTACTGGTGTATGGCTCTCCTGATCAGCTTTGTTGCTCGTTCTGGTTTTGCCCGGCACTTTGTTGATGTGTGGACACCTCAGCCATTGGAATATTTGCTGTGTAAATATGAGCCATTGACTCACTTGACGGATGGAATCCCAGCGATTCTTGTACTGGTGCCTTGACTGGACAACGGCGATAGGACACGTGATAAGCATGGAGAGGATGGACAGGTCCCATTATGTCAGGGGTGGGTTTGTTGGAGAAGAACCAGTGTTGTGGTGAAGAAAGAAGCACTGTACCGAGTGGACACACCACTGCATGGGTTTCCGTGGCACTCTGCAGTGGCAACTTACAACTACATTGGTCTACCACTTGGACCACTTCTCTTGCTTAGTTTCTACTCCGCATTTTCAGTTAGGTCGTCAGTACACTTAGTGGGGGCGACTGTTGCTTCTTTTGTGTTTTCTGCTTGTAATACAATGTTCAGCCAAGCGTAAGGTGGGCTAATTGGGGTGAACCAGGTTGTGCTTAAAAAAACTCTCAGTAGCTTTTAGAAAGAGTGTTTCCCTATCATGTTGAATGACTAACATGGATCAGTGGGGTAAGGGCCTCTGTCACTGTGGTCACTCAGGGACTCAGGAGGAGGAATCTCAATCTAAAGACGAGACTTTATAATCATGGAGGCCGAGAAGGGCGCTGCTGAGTCAAGACCAAGAAAATAAAATCTTCCATGTTTATGTTTTTCATCCACTCAAACAATTCACACGGCCTCACCTAATACACGGGAGTCAATCTGATGACCCTGCTCTGACGGAAGGAGAGAGGAGATGGGTATCTGTGAATAGCATCTAGTTCTGCCTCAGCACTCAACACATACTTGCAAGGTGAATAAATAGAACAAATATTGGGGGGTGTTTTTGAACTTGGCACATGTATTCAAAAAATATTAATTACATTCTCTGTACCAGACAGCATAGTAGACCCCAGGGCATGGGCATCAGACAGCACAGTGAAACACTCGAATAGGGGGAAATACTAGCAGATTATGCGCTTAAACACGAGTTCTACCACCCCCACTTGGTATTGAGTCCTGCAACTTTCAATTCCAGGAGATGGCCTCATTTTGAAAATGTGGAATCAATATGTGGAACAGTAATTTTCATCAGATGCAGACTTGTTTTTAGGTAGACACGATTGTGGGGCGTTCCTGTTCATCGTTGACAACAAGGTACATTAATAGTGTCTTTCACGGAAGCCGTTTTCTTCACATCCAAGTGTGATGAACAACTGTTGTCACGGGCACGGTTTTAAAGCCCTCTACCCGCTTCATACTCACTAACTCGGAACGTCCGCAAGCAGGCACTGTGTGTCAAGATGCTCTCCTGTAGAATGAAAGCATCTGGGAGAGAGAACACATGTTTACCTAAATAGTGCGTCCTCTGCGCACGACACGGAAAAGTGCAGAATAAATGCTTGTGGCAGACTAATATGTGCTGACGGTTAAGAACCTGAGAAAAACGCGGCATCTTACAAGGATGTAAGCAAATGCCACTTTATAAAGAATCCTGCTGACCTGTAGGGATCAATACAGTAAATGATTTTCTTTGGATGCCTCCCTCCAGCCTCCACATGGGTGGACAAGGGCAGGTTGTGAGTAGATGGGTCCTTAAGAAATGTGGGACTTCTCCCTCACTTCAAGAACATGCAAAATGCCCCTGTCGACGGGGTAAGGAACCTTCAGAGGTGGTGTCCCAGCACCCTATCCCAGGTTTGCGGTGCGCACGGCAGCATGGGAGGCTGGCAGAAACTCGACAGCCCTTCCCACTGTCTCCCTGCATTCCTGTCCACCTCCCAGGGGCCAAAGCAAGTCCATGGTGAGGATGTGGCACCAACCTTCCATACGAATGGCATCGTCATCATTATCACGGCCACCATCACTTCCTGTCACGATTATTTATCACCCTCATTAGGAATCCTAATCCTTCTCACCATCTGAACACCCTCATTATCTGCTTTCTGCTTCCTTCATGCCCCCCCCCCGAAATCCAACCACACTAAATCATTACTGACTCTAATTGACATAAAGAATGGGCTTTTGCCTCTTTGTATAATGCATCACACAATGTGACAGTGCGGCGGGCGTATAGACAGCCCCTGAAGTATTTGATGTATGAGTGGATCAATGCGGGTCTTAGAGCTTTCCAAGACAGTAGGAAAAATACACTGCTGTGCATTTACATGAGCGAGTGTGTCTGTTTGGAACATGGGTGTTCGATATGCATGAATGTCATGTATACAGAGAGGTGTATGTTGGATTGGACACATGCAGGTCCCGTGTGCCCTTATAGAGTTGAGAGCATGGATTCACAGCTCTTAAAATGCTTTCAGCCATTGTGTATTAGCGTGCTGGTGATGGACTCCGTGTGACTTTAGTGTGTCTGGCGGTTTATGAAGGTTTAGCCAGGACCGTGGGAGGAAAGCGGAAGTAAAGGAAGTTCATAGTGTTGGTGGCAGTGATGATGACATGGAACCGGAGAGTAGAATTTGTGCAGAACTTCTACGTCCAAAATGGGGAGTTACACAGGGGAAGGGGAGACGTGACCCCTGATGCCTGCAAAAGGGCACCGCGACCTTCTGCTGTCCTAACAATGTCTACAAACCAACCTATTGCCAAGGGTGCTTTGACACGTCTATAAACCCACAGCAGGAAAAGTGGAATAAAATGAAATAGTGGAACATTAGTTACAACAAAAACACTTCTTATCACTAATTATCCTCTGTGATCAACTCCTCTGATTTTGCATTAACTTCTTGGATTAACTATTACCCACCTCCCCTTTGTGCTGTTGAGAGTTTCTAAATTTCCTCTTCTTTTTCAAGAACAGTAACTTTAGGGATGCCTGGGTGGCTCAGTCGGTTAAGCATTTGACTCTTGATTTTGGCTCAGGTCATGATCTCATGGTTCATAGGTCCGAGCCCCACACCAGGCTCCAAGCTGCTAGCACAGAGTATGATAGATATTCTTTCTCCCTCCCCCACCCTCTCTCTCTCTCCTCTACCCCACTCATGCTCGCCTGCTCTCTCAAAATAAATAAATTGAAAAAAATTAATAATCTTCACTAAAAACATCATTAATAAAAAGAACTAACTCTGTAATGATGACTTTGAATCTGATAGACAAAAAGTTTACAAGAATCATGTAGAATCATAATTTCATCAATCAAACTTTCCAAAAGTGCTCTCCTTTTTTATTGTTGTTAAAAGTAAAAATTAAATGCATGTTCTCTCATCAAGTAGATAGTGGTTACGGTGGATAGTGGATGATACAAAAGAGATGATGGACACAGAATAATCAAGTCATCGGTACTTATCGGTCAGCGTCTTCGTTAGAGAACCATCACTGAGGGAGATAAAGTACAAATTACAGAACGGAGATCACGGTTTAGTGGGTATAAATTGCAGCCCTCTGCATATTGCCCCGTTTATTAAAACCCAAACTATACTGCTCAGCCCACGTGACCAGCACATGAGCGGTCGAATCAGCACATGGGTGTCCGTGGCCACCTTGTCAGTTGGAAGAGCAGGAAGGGTAGGAAGACCATTTCAAATGACAACACCGTCCCCAGAGTTAAAGAATCTGGAGAATCCATTGGATAATCAACGATTTATTTTTAAATAGGGAGACATATGTCAAGGATGTTGGACTGGCTCGTGAAAACTACAGAATGGCTTGTGGAGCTGGGTTAGAGACAGAGCGCCCTGAGTTACAGGGTGGAGATCTGGGCGTGGCTTCCCTCCGGTAAGGAGGGTGTATCACGAGCCATGTGCTGGTCATGCAGTGAATGTGTATCCGCCCTACAAATTCAGGCCTAGAACTCATCCGTAGGAAGTCACAGAAATGTCAGCCGATTTCTTATTTCCCTATACTACATTTTGCTGAGTTTGTACCTTTTTTATAAAACCAATGTTAGTTTGGAAAGGTTATTTGGAACCAAATTATTTAGAAATTGATGGCTACGTAGGTGTTCTTTCTAAAGACCACAGGTGACGATTTAATCTTAATTTTTTTTAATGTTTATTTATTTTTGAGAGAGAGACAGAGACAGAGCATGAGCAGACGAGGGGCAGAGAGAGAGGGAGCCACAGAATCTGAAGCAGGCTCCAGGCTCTGAGCTGTCAGCACAGAGCCCGTCGCAGGGCTCGAACCCACAAACCATGAGACCATGACCTGAGCCGAAGTCGGACAGTCTGACGCCATCCCACCCCCACCCCCCGCTCACACTGTCTCTCTCTCTCAAAAATAAATAAAACATTAAAAAAAAACCCAGAAGCTGCTAAGGGCTGGGAGTGGGCAGTGTGAGGTTATAGGACCCGAAGGCATCGGGGACATAGGGGAGTTTGCACCCCCTTGCAGAGCTTTGTCTGAGCCCCACTCACCCCCCAACTTCTGCTCATGAGAAAGATGGAAGACAAGGGTGAAAATGGAGAAAGCCCGTGTTGGTGGGACAGGTGAGTGATGACAGCTTTGGCAGGAAAAGCACAATGTCCTCCACCTGCCTCCCCCCACCATGGGGTCCTGTCCTCATATGAAGCAAAGCCTTGAGGCTACCCGCCTGGCCCACAACACACTAGAGTTTCCCCCGGGAAGACTTCAGGCAGGGGCGGGTGTGTATGACCCTCACAGAAGGCAAATCCAGAAAGCACTCCTCGTCGACAGGAACAGAGCTTCCGGAATCCCTCAGTAGAAGCTGGGGACGGAGCAGTCACCGATGGTGACCCTAATCACCGGGTCTGGGTTCGAGATCTGAGGCGGATCCGCGGGGTTTATTCCCGGCCTGTATTCCATATCCCGACGATTTCAAAGCCGCAGTGCGCTCTGAACACCTACACATTTTTGCCCCTAATAACGGTAATCCCTTACGTTTGACAGCACATTATGGCAAACTTTTTACCTAACCAAGTGTGAAAGAGAAAATCATTATGTGTCTGCTGATTGTTGTCAGATACTATTTTATTTATCAACAACACATTCTCCATGAATGATTTACTACAAGGAGGCATAAAATATGCATATGTTTAGAAACCCAATTATTCAGCTGAAAAGCTCTGCCTTGTTGCGACTTCATTTTCTCGCCCGTCGTCCAGTTTCTTTTTGAACATCCAGAAGGGTGATTTCTGCACCTGACTCTGGAGGTCAGACGTGTCCCGTCATGTCGCTCTGTGAAACCGGGAGCTATCAGTTCAGGATCCAGTGGGAAATCTAACTCAGGCTTATCACAAAATCAGGCTTAAACTGTGTTTAAGGAGACGGGTAAAGGCTATTTAGAAGACACCATGATGTACTGAATATGTATTGTGTTCCGGACTTAGTGGAAAGGAACCTGAACGAAACCCCCCCTCCAGTCAGCGTACGTCCGGGTGAGGAACACTGTCAGTGAACAGACCGATGCATAGCAAGGTCATGAGCATCCTGGTGTCCCAGGACAGTAGCACAGGGTCACAGGTCAGATGTGGGGGCTTAGAAAAGGCTTCTTTAGGACTTTCCGTCCAAGCTGAAGAATAAGACGACTTGAAGTAGGTCCAGCTAAGGAAATCAAGGGGCGCAGGAGGTGCAGGAGGTGCTGTGAGCGCCAGTCCACACGCCTCCCAGGCGCACCTGTCACTCCCAGCCAGCCCTGTGCGCACGTCTGGACCGCCTCCTTCTGTCTCGCTGCTAAAAGCTGTAAGGAGGCCACAAGGCGGAGGAAGTCATGCTCCCCCTACCGGAAGCCCTCAGTTAATCAGGACTTAACAACCCTCTGCTTTTTATTTAATGTTTATTTTTATTTGAGACAGGGAGACAGAGCGTGAGCAGAGGAGGGGCAGAGAGAGAAGGAGACACAGAACTGAAAGCAGGCTCCAGGCTCTGAGCTGTCAGCACAGAGCCTGATTCGGGGCTTGAATTCATGAACCATGAGATTGTGAGCTGAGCCGAAGCCAGACGCTCAACGGACTGAGCTGCCCAGGTGCCCCGTCCATTATTTTTGGTTACTCGGAGTGGAGATGCTTGTCCCAGCGCCGACGAAGCAGCTCGACTTCATTAGTCAGCAGTGCTGACCCTACATTCGCACCCTTGTGGGGACGATGTGAATCCAGACCCTGCAAACACCCCTTTCCTGATTCCACTCCTGGTGTCAGGATGGCCGAGTGGTCTAAGGCACCAGACTCCTGATTCCACTCCGCTGCACCTTTCAACCTGGTAACATCAATGAAATTGAACTTTCTGTCTCAACTGCTGCTTGGGTCTTATTTTCTCCTTTTGGTGTCTTTCTAGATCTGCCAACCTGCCCCAAACACACGGACCCTTCCGACTGATCACACGCTGCACATCTGTCCTGTTTGGTGATTCTGAAATATCTTCTCTGGTTAAGAAGGAGGCCAGGCATGGGACAGGAACGTGGCCTCCGTGCTTTGCGGGGGACCGGCCCATGCACCAAGGTCTAAGGGTCCCTGAGTAGGGGGTTGGTGTCGGCGCAATATCTATAGGAAAGGAGACAGACAAAGTGAATGGTGGCAAGATTGCACTCTACTGTGACGCTTAGGATCTTTATATCCCACAGGTGATTACATCACTCTTCTAATGATTACATTGTTTGTAACTTCCAGAAAAATTATTATTTCCATGGTAGCGAAAACAGAAAATCAAAACAGAAACGAGGCACAATACAGAAGATCAAAAAACATAATTCATCACTCAAAACACATCAGCAGGGGTTTGTTTTATGCATATAGTGATATTATTAACCGAAGCTTATGACAAGGCTATTTTTTCTTAAAGGTGAACATGATGATTTACGGGTAAAGTGCCCCTGACCAGGAAGGGAGTTTCAATCTGAAAATTTGCCCACTCACTGAAACTAATTAAAGGTCATAGAAAACGAACTCCAGTCTCTAATCCATCCTGATCAAGAGGTCATGTGCACATTCTCTAAAAAAAGGAAAGCAGGACCCAACAAGCCATAGGACACTGTACCCTCAGTCTCCCAGGAGAGCGACTCAATCCCGATCCTCAACTGAGGGACCTCACTTGCACCAGGGTCACACTTTCCAGACAAGCTGGAGATCTGCGCGTTCCTCTTGGTGACTTCCAGCGGGATCGCAACAGGTCTTTTGGCAGAATGGGCTCCTACAGTGCTTGCCACGGCTCCTCGCTGAGGGCCTGAGAGGGGAGAGCACACAAACCTCTGTGGTCTATTTTGCTTTCTCTCCTCTTCGATTATCCGCACACGACCAGGGGCAGACAGCCTGGCTGCTGATTCTCCGGGAGAGTCCAGGAGAAATAATGGTCTCCCTTCTCCTGTGATGACCCTGGAAGAAAATGAAGCCATCGACTTGGATTCGCGATTATTCATCCCAGAATAAAAGAGCATTTCATTTCAAATTGGGTGCACAGACTTCCTTTTAAGAGCAAAAATCTGTTTGTCATTAACATCTTCACCAATGTCCATTTTTTTTTCTTTCAACGGACCTGCACTTCTCTCCTGCGCCCCGCCTTCCACGGAACATGAATCGGGGGTGCCGGTGCTGTGGTTCCTACTCTCAAGGATCCAGGACGCTTGCAACGCGCTCTATTTTTGATGTCAGCTCTCATCGGATCTTCTTGTAAGGTGCAAAAACATCCATGTTTCTTTCAGGAAAAGGGAGACAATGCATGTTTAATGATTCTATGTCCTTCGTGCGTGTTTGGCACCTCTCCTTGCATGGCTGCTGTCTGTGGGAAGGTCAAAAGTCCTCGCGCTCCTGAACTCATGTGTGACTTGCTTTGGCCAATGTAACAGGAACAGGAATGAGAGCCGTCACTTCCATGAAGAAGCTGTGGAAGTCAGAGTGCATCTTGCCATGTTCTCTCTTCCTGTTGGCATGACGACCAGCAATGGTCCTGGGTGGTGATGCTTCAGCCGCTGGGTCCCAGCAAGACGATGATGTGGAGAAAGCCACAGCTCACTCCTAACAAATATGCAGGCTGTGCAAGATTTAGGCACCCTGACTGCTGCGGGTATAGATATTTTGACGATATTCGTAATGATGGCGTAACCTGACTTCTCCTCCCTGACATAAAAGATAAATAAGAAGTGGAAAAGATGGCCATGACTCTGCTCCCCAGAAGAGAGCACTGCTTACATCGTGGTTTGTCACCTGACATACGTCCGAAGCTCTCCTCGCTCACCCGGTCCTCTGGATTTCTTCTCTCTGGCATTACATTGGCAACCACACATTTCTATGGTTACATAGTTACAGTTCTTTAAACGTGACTCTGTGGTAAATGGATGTGGGTAGAATGAAGCTGTGTGGGGGCCACGGGTGGATGGGCAGAGAGGTAGAAAGACGCACGGGGATCAGACACTTGTGTCCCCACAGGTCCCATGGGCGCACCTCACCCTGACGGGCCAACCGTAAATTCTAATTGAATTTTCATCAGTAAGAAGAGCTGCTTAGGGATTCAGGAGGGCTAGCTTGCCCCAGGGAAGGGAACACAGCCGTGTTTTTCCTTCCTGGCACATGCCCTGCTGACCCTGGAAACGTACTTGGGCTCGATGAATATTTATGAAAACTACCACTTTGATTAAAAGATAAATGCTCCAGGCTCCATTAATTGGGCTGAAGAAAAAAAATACAAAAAGAAAAGAGTCGCTTGGGTTCCAGATAACAAATGAGGGCAGAGGTGGTCTTTGCTCAGAGCTGCAGAAAATAACTCGGGAGTAAGAGACTTAGGGAAGGGACGCGCCCGGAAAGCATTTCTAAACCAACAGGCTCTGAAAACACATTTTGCGTTCTTGACTCATTGACCTGACTCCCTGGGGGGTGGGCCTGGGTTTAATGCATATGTGTTAAAGTCGGCAGCTGTGTGGTCAAAGGCCACGGACTCAACATCCCATGGGCACACAGGGCTCACATCAGTCCCCCCAAGCCCGGGGATGCACCGGGAGCCTGCTGCCTGACCCCTTATTCACATCGGTGTGTCAGTGCCAAGAACCACACAGGTGGCCACCGGCTCACGGAGACCCACGGATCCCTTTCAAACTCCCGACGTAGGTGGGGAGATAGGCAGGTGAGCACCTAGGAGGGGTCACTGAGCAGGTTGTTTAAGAAGACATGCTTCTGGGCGCCTGGGTGGCTCAGTCGGTTAAGCATCCAACCCCAGCTCGGGTTATGATCCCGCGGTTTGTGAGATCGAGCCCCGTGTTGGGCTCGGCACTGGCAGTACAGATGGAGCCTGCTTGGATTTCTTTCCCTTTTGCTCTCTCTCTGGCCTTCCCCTGCTTGTGTGCTCTCTCTCAAAATAAATAAGTAAATAGGCGTTAAAAAAAAAAAAAGACTTGCTTCTCTTTGATCGATGGTCCCTGTTGTCTTTATTTTAAATGTGCCCTCGCGTTGCCCAGGGTGAGTCCTGTACGTAAGTGCAGCGGGGCAGATGGAGGCCGGCAGGTTATCACTGAGACGCCAGGGGTGCAGGCTCAGCGTGTCTGATTTGTGTTTCACAGTAAGTGAAATCAGTTCTGGGTTAGGACAAACCAGGGTGGGCAGCCACCCCTGGCAGGAGGGACTGAGCTTCTGAAGGAGGAAGTTCCCTGCGTGACACACACTTAGACTCACGAGGGCTCTGGGCTTTCTCTCTGCTCTGCTTTTCATGGTCCCCAGATCTCGGCCCCCAGGACTGTGTTCACAGGTGCAGGGACAACAGAGGAAAAACAACCCTTCCGACAACTTGATGGCAAGAGACTCCATGTCCACGTGAGGGACGCCATTGGCCATGAGTAAGTGGAAACATATTAATTGCTGGTTTTATGTTTCAATTTTTTTAAAAGCGAAGAGAAACAATAAATAATGCTTAAGAGAGGTCCTTGAGAGCTGCTGCAGAACATACTCAGCACGGCAATTCATCTGGTTCATATTTGCTCTAAAAGGCTGCTTCTAAGACGCCTGAAGGTCTGAAGCCCCCAAGAGCTCTCTCACCATATGGCTTCACCAAAGCTCCTTGGCCTCAGTTGCTGTGGATCCTATGTCCCTGGGCCGTGACTGTGAGAGGGGCCCATCTGCCACCCTGGGCTCTTGTACCCCCCACCCACGCCTTGCTGTGCCCCATTTCCTGAGCCACAGGGCATCGCAGTCAGGTGCCGTCCGCTGGCTGGGGAAGCAAACCCAGTGGGTCTGGGGTAAAGGCTCCCAGGTTTCCCAGTGTCAACAGATCAGTCTTATAAAGACAGGAAACCATCTGTAAATAACCTGGTAAAACTAAACATTGTTTCTTCTCTTCTATGAAATCATTCAAGGCAACATAGAGAGCAAGTAACCGAAGTGCAATTTTCTGTTTCCTGTGAAGCCGTTAAAATTTCATGTCACATAAAGGAGGCAAAACGAGCCAAAATGGTGCATGAGGCAGACTGAGCAGGTGAGATGCAGAAAAAACCGAAAAGGACAATCATGGATCTATCGATCGATTGAAGGCAGAGCCAGAGGAAATAAAACTTGTGAATATCAAGTCACAGCTGGAAAATCAAACAGCTCAGAGCCCTTTCTTTTAATAAGAGGGACAGGAGACACCAGGCGTGACGGATTTCCTGGAAACGGTTTCATTCCGAGAAGCAGAAGAGACGGGCCAGAGGACAATTTTTTTTTTCCTAAATAAGCCCTACTGGCAAACGGAGATGCAGGGTTTTCCGAAGGGCACAGAGAGGGTTGTCCACGACACCCTCAGAGGAGGGAAGGTGCCTTTAGCCATAAAGAAGGTGTCATTAAGGTGTTTTCGTACTTGCAAAAGAATTATCAAGAGTGGAAGGAGCCACTGTGACGTCAAGCTGCCTGGCCCGGCGCTCCGTTGGTGCCGTCAGACTCACACAGTTGGGAGACACCTGTTGTGTGCGGTACAACCCAGCCTTGTACTCTGGACGCTCGTGTTTGCTGTGTCCACACTAGACAGTCCAGGCCGTTCTTTCAAGAGAAGGAAAACACACAGAAAGAGAAAAACAAGCAGTGCTTTCCTGAGTTTTGAGTTTTGCAATTCATGGCCCTCATGGGGACCAGAAGGTGCTCCTACGTGACTACAGAGTGTGTAGATGACCTCATGGATGTGGCATGGCACACTCGCACCCAGGTGCACACACACTCACGATCCACCCCAAAGATTAAAGACCCTCTCTTGGGGTAGGTGGGATGGGCACATGCCATACAAGAGGGCGTGGGTCCCTGAAAGTTGAGACCCTTTGTGTTGTCCTGTTGTCTGTCCAACACGAGACCCCGACAACATCACAAGCATTTGGCATATTTTAAGGCAGATGATCAGAGGGACGTCTTCTGGCCCATCTCTTCTGCTTCTTAGAATGAAACCGTTTCCAGGAACTCCATCACGATCTGGTGTCTCCTGTCCCTGTTATTAACACAAAGGACCTGCTTTTCCTGTTTGAGCCCAAGGCAATGACACAACCCTGATTTAGAATATAACTTATGATCTTCCTGGAACCCAGACATGGAAGAGCAGTGTGGAGCCTCGTCTACAGCCCCAGAGAGAGGGGACCAGGGCTGGGAGCCTTGTGTCGGGGACCAGGAGGGGCCGCCGGGGCCCTGTGCAGGCCATCCGTGCGCCAGCTGCCAGCCCAGACGGCCACACTGACATCCCTTCCAGGTCCTGCCCCCGGGACCCGGGAATGAACTGACCTCTGCCCCAGAATTCAGAGGAGTGAAGAACCCTCAAGAGTCTGAGACATCCAGCAAAGAGGCTTAAAACAGAAATTGGGTTCATTTATGGGAAACTCCATGAGCCACAGTTTTTTGATATGTTTTGAGTTTATGGCCTGGAAACGTGTATACATTTTCTCCGCAGACCTGTGAGGTCCCACACGTGCCTCCCCCTCTCTCTGCAGGGACCGATGTTGACCCCTTTACAAGCTCATGAAAGCCCACGTGGGCAAACCCGTACAACTGCCCTTGAGAAGAAGACGGAAGGAGGGAAGACCAGAGGGCATCGAAGGCTAGACTCGTACACAGAACAGGAGAGGTTCGTCCCTCCCACAACCCTCTGCGTGGTCGTCCACAAACCAAGAGCAGAGTCCCACTGGCGTGGGGTCTGCCGCCGGCCACCCGCTGCTGGGACACGAGCGAGCAAAGCCAGAAGTTACGGCACCGTCTGTGCCCTCCAGCCCTCTTACTCTGCATGCTTTTCTGAAGATGTAGCCTTTCCGAGCACAGTCTGTGTTAATAATAGTCATGGAGACGGGTGACACTCTCTTTCCCCAAGCGGGAAGGCCAGCCAGGATGTTGGAAGTGATCGCTGCAGCAGCTCTCTTCAGTAGAGACCCCGCAGTTCCCAGGCCCGGTGGAGGGGTGCTTACGGAGAGCTCGCTTTCCAGGGAGGAGCAGTCGTGAACTCAGCACGGACCCCGATGGATGGTCACACCTTTGAACGGATCAGCTCTGCGGATCCCCACCGTGTAAATTAAAGAACATTGGAGGGAAACCTTCTGAGGTGAAGGAGAGGCAAAGAGAGTGATGGGAAAACCACACATTTTTATTGCCTTTTATGTATGTGTCGGTCCGCGTCCCCAGGAAATTCCACACAGGCCCACGGGGAGAAAGCCAAGACACAGGGTGGGCCACCCTGGGACCCACAAGCGAAGTCGGGTCACGGACACAGTGTTGAAGGTACAGAAGAAAGTCAGCGCTGCATGTTAATTATCTCAGGCCGATGGTAGGGACCACCTCTTCTTACGACATGGTTTCAGCATAAGCAAAAGGGCATCTGGCCATCGAAGACTCCTCGTTAAATGGCTAATGTGTCCTTCCAGCCTCTGCCTCCTCCAGCTATAATTTCTAGCCGAGCTGGAGACTACAGTCATGCAGGTGCTGAGGACAGGGCAGGAGAGGGGACGGAGTGTGGGGTGAGGACAGAAAGGTGGTCGCTGGGGTTTCTCAACGTGCATCCTCTTTGAAATATAAATGGAAATGTCACTATGTCTGGTGAATATCACATCGATACAGTAGACATGAGTGGCTGTTGTAGAAAACTCCAGCTCATTCCTGAGATACGCATTCCCTTTGCTAAACAGGGAGCTTAGAAAGGACTACGATGTTCCTTCACCCAATAAACCGCCTGCTTTGTGCATCCAGAGAGACCAGAAGGAAGCTGTCATAGGAATCATTTCTCACGGTGTGCTTTAGTGTCCTTTAATGTTGGGGTTGGAGTGCCTCGAAGCCCCGCCCCCCACATTCCGGCAGAGACACAGGACCCCACGCGGGGGACACTGAAGAAGACTTACAGCCTCATTTATCTCGCAGGGCAAGTGATTCATCTTAGGTTTTCGGAAGCTGGGAACTTATGGCATGGATCTCCAACCTTATGGTCTTTCAATTGTGTTTCTATCCTCAAAAACACCAAGACACTAGGAATTCTACGTCTTGGGACCCAGAATACTAACCACATGCAGCATGCACTGAAGTAATGAGCACCTGTTAGTTTCTAGAGGAGCCAAGATACCTGTCAGGGTGGAATTTAAAACTTTATAGCTGATCTAAAAAGCAACAGTAGCAGCCGGAGCTGCGGCCAAGGCAGAACGAGATGGTGCCTTTCCGTTTGAACTCCGTAGAATTCCATCGATCGCTGAGGAGAGAGGTCTTGCCTGCATCGATTCCTCCTCCTCGTTTACCGAAAAAAATCCTGGCCCTCAGTTGGACGCACTCACGCTGAGAAAAAGCCGCAGCGGCTCTGCTTTCTGAGGATGTTTATCGTTTCATCAAACAGGCAGAGGAAAGCAGCACCTTGAGTAAAAGACACACTAAATTGTCTCCTTTCTGCTTATGGAAAAGTCGATTTTTCTTGAAGTCAAACGTGATTTTCATTCTGTGATGTTGCGAAACGCATTTCCGAGAGTCTCTTTAGTGTTATGGGACAGCGCGTGCCGTATTAAGACCTGGCCAGGCTGTGACCGCCCAGCCCAGAGCCCAGCCCGTCATCGAGGTGTGTGATTCTCATCAGCTTTCCTTTGCCATGTGACAGCTCAGGAGCCCGCCTCCAGGTAGGGGCCAGGCAGGAGGAAGGATCATGCTAGCATCAGTCTTTTTTTTTAATGTTTATTTATTTCTGAGAGACAGAGAGACAGAAGGAGCCAGAGCACAAGTGGGGAAAGAGCAGAGAGGGGAAGACGCAGAATCCAAAACAGGCTCCAGGCTCCAAGCTGTCAGCACAGAGCCCGCTGCAGGTCTCCAACTTATGAACCATGAGATCAGGACCTGAGCCAAAGTTGGACACTTAACCTACTGAGCCCCACCCTGTGCAGCCACACTAGCATCAGTCTTAAATTTCTCCTGGAGCTGACACATTAGTGGAAATTGGAAAGACATCCATGGTCCGGGAGCCCTGTGTCTCATGACGTGCACGTCAGTCCATTCTCCATGCCGGCAGGTGTTTGTTTGTTTGTTTGTATTTAAGATGTATTCATTTTGAGACAGAGAGAGAGACAGAGCTTGAGCAGGGGAAGGGGAGAGAGAAAGGGAGACACAGAATCCAAAGCAGCTCCAGGCTCTGAGCACTCAGCACAGAGCCCAACATGAGACTCGAACTCATGGACCGAGGGATCATGACCTGAGCCGAAGTCAGATGCGTAGCCTACTGAGCCACCCACGTGGTCCCCATGCTGTCAGGCTTAGACAGGAAGTCCACTTTGTAAACATCGAGAACAGGTCTCGTGGCCTCGCATCAGGTGGGTTTCCGAACATACTCAGAAGCAGAGCCCTCATTTCCCTCTGTACACAAAGAAAACAGACAGTTCGACCAGAACAATGCAGTCCAGATGAATTCCTAAACCAAACCCCAAACCTAGAGATTTAAATTGGCGGCTGCAGGTTGTATTTGGCCCCAAAATATGTTCCTCAATCCCTTTGCTTCTTGTAGCGCCGACTCTGCTCAGTGTTAAAGAAATTGTTCACTTACCTGTCAGTATTTAAAAATCGGGAGTGGGGTGGGAATTTCATATCAAATTCTGGGGTTCTGCCTTCTCTGGGGAAACAAACAGAGACTCTCTGTCCACAGCGGCCCTACATTTCTGCCTGGAAACTAGTAAGAAAAAGCAAGGGATTATTTTGTACTTTGGACAGGGGTATGGTTCCTCTAAATCCTGGTCTCCACGGCGTCTGTAATTCTGGCTAATTTGATTGTCCCACTTGGCCCTGGTAGGAATGTAAGTTTCTCATACCCGACTTAAATAAAAATAAAACAAAATAAAATACCCACACATATATTTTTCATACATCCTTCTCACATGAGTCTTTGTACTCATTCAATGTATTCTATTTATTCAACATGAAGTAACCACACCTCTTTCTATTGAATATTCGTTTAGACGTTATTTTAATTTTTGACATTTATGTCGAAGTGTAGAGTTCCCTGCCGAACTCTCTGCACAGCTAAGTGTGATACATCTGGGCTCAGGCTGCCCAAGTTTGAGCCCTGACCTTGATCGTCACCAGGCGTGTGACCTTGGGCAAGGCGCAGACTTTGTGAGCCTCCGTGTCTTCCGCTGTGCAAGGAGGTGATGACGGGACCTGCGTCCTCAGGTCCTGGGAGTTTCGATGAGGCACAGGGGACATAAACGGGGGGCACAGCCCCGGGCCCGGCTCGGAGCCTCTCTGCTGCCACCACTCCCAGCCCGTCACCAGCAGTTCTGCCCCAGAACAACGGTTCCAGGGGAGAGCTCTGGCCCGCCATCATCCACCACTCAGCCCTGCCCTCTGCCCTCACTAAGCAGAGAGACGGAGGTAGTCTGTGCTGCCCACGCCTCACCTTTGCCACCGTGATGTTCTCTCCTCTCATCTGGGCTGTTAACCAAGCAGTCCAAGCATCAGGTGAGGACAGCTGGGGACCGAGTGTCCCCCAGGGAGCCAGACCTGGTGACAGGAGTTTTGACCATTTTTTAAGTTTCCCAGGAATGGTGTGCCTGGGTGGCTCAGTTGGTTGAGCGTCTGTCTTTGGCTTAGGTCATGATCTCACAGTTCGTGGGTTTGAGCCCCACATTGGGCTCTGTGCTGACAGCTCGGAGACTGGAGCTTGCTTCAGATTTTGTGTCTCTTTCTCTCTCTGCCCTTCCCTGCTTGCACTCTGTCTCTGTCTCTCTTGAAAATAAATACACATAAAAAATTTTTTTTTAAGTTTCCCAGGAATTAAAGCAAAGAAAAGAAAAAGAGAGGCTCTCTGTGAAGCCTCCTTTGACACAATTTTCTCCTTTTTGTACCTGCTAATAACCACCTTGACCTGTGCCCTACTGATTGGTCTTATAACAGCATGAATGGAATAATTTATCCACTCATTCATGCATGCATTTCTCTCTGGAGCACCTGCTTTATTGCAGCACAATTTTAGATACCGGGTTCGTTGAGATGAAGAGGAAAGACACAGTGTCCAACCTCAGGAACATTCAGACTAGGTTTGGAGACGGCAAAAAGCAACGAATAAAACCATTTCAGACTCTGACAAATGTCACTACAATTGTAAACCTGGGACAGTAATTGCAGGTTGTAAAAACGTCTTAAGGCAGGAAACCTGAATGAGGAGGTAATTCTGCAAAAACCGGCACTCTCACTGAAGACAGTTAGAAATAGACGGACGGGGGCGCCTGGGGGGCTCAGTCATTTAAGCGTCCGGCTTCGGCTCAGGTCATGATCTCACCGTCTGTCATGGACCTAAACTTCTAAAAGAAGAAAGAGAGAGAGAGAGAGAGAGAGAGAGAGAGAGAGAGAGAGAGAGAAGAAGAAGAAGAAGAAGAAGAAGAAGAAGAAGAAGAAGAAGAAGAAGAAGAAAGGAAGGAAAGAAAGAAAAAGAAGAAAGAAGGAAAGAAAGAAAGAAAGAAAGAAAGAAAGAAAGAGAAAGAAAGAAAGAAAGAAAGAAAGAAAGAAAGAAAGAAAAGAACAAAAGAAAGAAGGAAGGAAAGGGCAGAAGGGAGGGAAGGAAGGAGGGAAAAGAAATAGAGAAAGAAAGAAAGAGAAAAAAGGAAGGAAGGAAGGGGAAGGAAGGAAAGAAGGAAGGAAGACACTGAGGCTTGGAGACGCTAACAACTTCCCCATAAGAGAGGGAAGTAGGAACTCAGTGGAGATTCGGAGTCTTCCTTCCAGAACCCGGACGGTCGCTGACCTCGCCGGGCAGGTCGCCCTCCTGCAGCCGCCCACAGGTGTGCTTCCAAGCAGGTGACCCCAGATGAGGGACAGAGTCAGGGCTGCCCCTCCCTTGCCCACCTGGCACTGTCTTGCTCGTCTGGCCTCTGCACGAAATTCACCAGTTATAATCTCCACTGAAATAAACCCGGAGAGCCGAGCAGAATGGGGACTTGATCGGTGCTGGACGCGGAATACAAACGAAGACGTTGCTCACATTTGTGACAGAAAATCCCAAGGCGGTAAGCAGGCCTATTTCTGTATTTTATCATGTTCCTTCCCCAACTTTCGTGCGTGGAGACTGCAGAGAGGTTTGAAAATGAGTAATGTACTCCATCGATACCAGCTTCCCTCTCCCTAAACTACAGGCGGCCTTAAATGTAAAAAGAGCTGTTAAATCTTTAATTTTCCCCACGACGTTGGAAAGGAGCTCACACGATCGTGTGTAAATCCTCCCTGTCCCTGCTCGGCCGGCGGGTCTGGAGGGGAGAAAACCGGGCGCCCCCCACTAATGGCCCATTAGCCAGCTCTTACTGCAATCCAAAGAGCTCTCTCTGTTCGAGGATTACTTGAAAGTACTGTGGAGCGAGCCGGAGCATCTCAGCGGATGATTCTGGAAAAGCATCTAAACAAGAAATAGTGATTAATGAAACCACCCAGCATAATAAGTACTGCCGCCGACGTTTTCCTGGGAAAAGTCACGAGCAGGCGCAGCCCCCGTCTCAGCGTGAGGACGGAGGGCGTGTGGCCGGGACAGCACAAGAGCATCGGCTCCTGCCTCACCCCTGCCCCAAGGATGCCGTCTCCAGGGTCCCCCTGGGAAGCAAGGGGTGTGCGTCCGCCCCCCAGGCGAGCGGCTCTCTCAATCCCCGTCACGTGTGAAAACCGCAGGAGGAAACCCAGACGCTAATCATTCCTACGGAGGTTTGACTGAAACTGGCAGAGGCGATTCACCACCTTCGCGGGGTAGGCAGCACACTGTTCGGTTTTTATCGCAGCCTTGCACCAAGTGGTGCAGGCGACCTGGTATTCCTGTTTTTGTTCCATTTTAAGTTTAGATTGAGACTATTTTTATTTCCTGGAGGAAGAGCTATCTACTGTATAATCACACCAAAGTACAAGTGAAAGGAGAGTTTTCTCCAATAGTGTAACACTGCAGCCGTGTAGATAAAACCACAGATAATGCAATTTGTTAGGTCGACTAAGATGTGGACAAATGCTTTCCTGTTGGTAGAATGCGAAGACCTACATAAGCCCCAGCAATAAACTTCTCTTACCACCTTTTATGGGAAAAAAAATAAAAATAAATAAACAAATAAATTCTGATCCTTACCCCCTGTCTTGTGAGGTTGAAAACAAGGCATGTTTTCCAGCATTGCCTTCCAGAGAAGAGACCCCACGCTCTGTGGTCACCTTCCCTCTTGGAGCGTGGCCTCAAGTTCAGTACTAATGCCTCAGTTCTGTGCTGACAATCACGGGAGTTTTGGGTTCCAGTTTTGTCTGTGCTTTTCAATGATTCCTGTTTACTTTGTCCATGTATTTTTTTAATGTTTTTTTTTTTTTTGAGAGAGAGACAGAGAGATAGAGCACAAGCAGGAGAGGAGCAGAGAGAGAGGGAGACACAGAATCTGAAGCAGGTTCCAGGCTCCAAGCTGTCAGCACAGAGCCCAACGCGGGGCTCGAATCCACGAACTGTGAGATCGTGACCTGAGCCAAAACCGGACGCTTAACCTACTGCGCTGTCCAGGCGCCCCTGTCCATCTATTTCTAGCTGTCTTCAGTGAGAGTGCCGGTTTTTGCAGAATTACAAGTACAGGGTACACGTTGGTCTTTTATCTAGCATTTCTTTATTTCTTATAAAGTTAATAATTATCCATATGCTTAGTAGCTGTTTGATCTGTTTTCTGATAAGTATATTTTTGAAAATGCTACCAAGTGTACACTAATCAGTCCACACGTATTTCTAGTGACCTCCGTCCTTGTCACTGAGGCAGTGCAGATACAAATGCTATATTTTGGCCATCATGGTGACGAAACACACATCCAAGCCCATTTTAGAAATCATGTGAATAATGACAGCAGCAGTCAGCTCTTTATCCTAAACGCTTTGCTCCTGGGTCCCCGCAGCGGCCATTTCCAGGGCGGATAAGCTCATTCGTAACCGAGCAGATTCTTCCCAGCGTCGCAGGAGCCCTGACATAGGGGAGGTAATTAAAATCCACACATCAAACGCAGGGATAGAATGCTGTTCTGTTCTCACGTCGAATATTCTTCAAAGCATCATCAAAAAGTTTGTTTCCTTAGGAAGGCCACCTTCCCTTTCTTCCTCCTTCCCTTTATGTCATGAAATAACATGAGCGGTAAAGACGCTGAGACACTTCAGTGCTGATGAGTCTAGACTCGAATCCCGTAATCAGAGCAGCTTTGAACAAGCCTTTCCCTGTCTGACTCTTGAATTTTTTTTTGTTCACTCTGTTCTTTTGTTTTCTATCTGTAAACAAGACCTAACAGTTATCAGTCTTGCAGGGGTGTGCCAAATATCAAAAGTATTTTAGTTAAAGAGATTCTGGCCTACGGTGGATATGCAAAATGTTAAGAGAATCCCATTTCTAAAGAGATCCAATTGTCTTGCTTAGTATATTTAATCAAGATAAGTTTGCCATGTGGACTTACTGTGGCTTGATAATTACTGGATTATTTTTTCACGGCTGCTGGGACGCTCAGTGCCTTCCCCACATGCTGTTTCTCCTGGGACACCCTTCCCGAGCTTTAATTTTGAGAGCACTGTGCATTTTCCCTCACTCTATGTCACTCTCATTGAAGATTCTAGCTTCACATGGCGTCTTCCCATCCTCTGTGCTACTGGGTAGTTTTGTAGAGACTTTTTGAGAGTGACTCCTTTACCTGGTATTATCATCATCTACTTCCTCTTGTCCAGGTAGTAAACTATTACAAACTGTAGGCATGACTTTGTACCATTGTTTACTCAGCCACGATAAAATGACTTACTGGTCCACGATTTACGTATATGAGCAACTGGAACTAAGAGATATGTATTTTAATGCGTATGAATACATGGTAGGAACAATTTTATAGATAGTGTCGCATCTCGGGTCACTTAAACAGATAGCAGATCGCAAGGCTCTGTGCACTGCCTAATGGCTGCAGGTAGGGTACGCCATGAATATTTCATACCGTAAAGTACGCTTCCGCATTAGGAAATCACCCACTACGATTGAAGATAGATATTCGCCGGTTAGACCATCCATGTGAATTATGGTGCTGATGCCCCGAGAGGAGAACTTGTTCTTTCTGGAGCTTCTATCCATCTTTAAAATGGGCACACGTCACACCTTCAAGTGATATTTATAAGTCACCGTGCACTGTTTGCACACGTCTTCCAGGGGAATGCATCTTCCTGGTTCACTCGTTCATTTATGTCTCCTCTTCGCTGATGGAGCCCCTGGAAAATTCAACAAATAGTTTTTTCACTTGTGAAAAATGATGGCATGATCCTTGCAACAGAGTGGGGCTGGGGGGGGGGGGACCAGGGCTTTCGATCAGCATGCTCTGTAACAGATGGATTTTTTCTGGTGTCTCAGCATCCACCCCCGACCGTTCTTCCGAGGCAGATTGGAGGCATAAACAATGGACAGGGCGGCAGGTGAAACATATCTTCCCCCCGTGCTTTACGGACTGAAGTAATTTCAAGCTCCATTAAATAATGATTCATCTTTGCTCGGTGATGTACATGTTATTCTGGCTTAATGCACTTGTTTCCGTGAGCTGATGGGCTTCAAAAATCGTGTGCACAAGGGCTAGTCAGGGCGTTCTCATTATTGTGAGGGTTTTAAACCGTTGAGAAATGTGTTGGTGGCTAAGAGTGATGTAAATCCCGATATTTTAACTCTAAGCAGAGTGCTGAACCCTTACAGTATTTAATTATTTAGCTGTTGTAAGGCAAATGTTCCGAGATCTGACATATGAGTTGACTTGACATTCAAAAATATATGCTGTATTTTTATAGAGTGGCGCTCGGTGAAGGAGTCCAGGACCCATGTCCTTCAGGCTGCCCTCAGCCTGCCCTGAGCACCTCTAGGTAAGCACCTGCTACAGATATAAAAGGGACCCATTTAAATGTTTCAGGAAGTCATGATCTCACAGTTCGTGGATTCGAGCCCCACGTCAGGGTCTGTGCTGACAGCTCTGAGCCTGGAGCCTACTTTGGATTCCGAGTCTCCCTCTCTCTCTGCCCTCCCCTGCTTGCCTGTATGTGTTCTCTCTCTCTCTCTCTCTCTCTCTCTCTCTCAATCTCTCTCTCTCTCTCTCTCAAACATAAATAAGCATTAAAAAATTTTAAGCAGTAGCTCAAGGTCAGAAAAGTTCTGAAGATGCCTGACCTTTTAGAAGAAATTAATCCAATTTTGAGTCCATCTAATCACAGAAGGACTAGCAAAACTACTTTAATTTTATTGTATTTCCTTAAGCTCATAGTTGTTTCTCAGCCAACCTACACTCCTCGATAGATATCCTCTATGAAGAGAAAGAGGCAAGAACCGAGGGTCCTAACATGTAGCTTCATAAAGCCGTAAGTTCTCTTCAAGTTCACAGATAAGTATTTATTTTTAATAAGAATAATTACGTAGGGGCACCTGGGTGGCTCAGTCGGTTGAGCACCAGCTTTGGCTCAGGTCATGATCTCATGGTTCGTGGGTTCAAGCCTTGTGTCGGGCTCTGTGCTGACAGCTTGCTCAGAGCCTGGAGTCTGCTTTGGATTCTGTGTCTCTTTCTCTCTCTGTCCCTTCTCTGTTCTTGCTCGGTCTCTGTCTCTCAAAAATAAATAAATGTAAATTTTTTTTTTTTAAAGGCCAATGTTGTGACTTGGGCGTCTTTGGGGACTAGGCTCATAACTCAGGATATTGCACGCTTCCTAACGGCGAGTTCCCGCAGCCAGTGCTGAGAGTCGAGGTGCGGGCGCCAGGCACGGCCCTATGAAATATGTATGAGTCCTTGCTTTAATTCTTACAACAACCCACGAGGTGGGGGCTCTTGTTTAGGTTCCCATTGCTGCCAAAACAAATTACCACAAACAGGAAGCTCAAGACAACACAGATTTCTTATCTCACAGTTTTGTACACACATGTCACCTGACTATAATCAAGGCTTTGGCAGGGCTGAGTTCCTGGAAGCCCCGGGAATAAATCAGCTTTGAAGCTCACTGAGGGTGTGGGTAGAGGTGAGCTCCTTCCTGGAGGCTGGGAGGTCCTACTTCCTTGACAGCTGTCTTGGGAGGTCTTCTGAGCTTCTAGAACCTACCATGTTTCTGGTGGTGGGGGGTGGGTGAATGGGGGACAGTTTTTCCTTCTCCCTCCTAGGTTCTCTGACTGGTTTTATAATTAAGCTGGACTAAGACAGATTAACAGGGGAAAAGGATCTAATTTCATACATACAGGAACTCCAACGAAGTGAGACTCAACAAAGTGACCAAAGCAGGAAGCTTTTACAACTTTTTTGCAAAGAAACAGTAAATTTGGTTTTTTTTAACTTTTACTTATTTATTATTTATTATTTTTTATTGCTTGTTTATTTTTGAGAGAGACACAGACTGTAAGTGGGAGAGGGGAAGAGAGAGAGGGAGACGCAGAATCGGAAGCAGGTTCCAGGCTCTGAGCTGTCAGCACAGAGCCTGACGTGGGGCTCGAAACCACGAACTGCGAGATCATGATCTAAGCTGCAGTCAGATGCTTAACTGACTGAGCCCCCCAGGTGGCCCCTAACTTTTACTTATTAATTTTTAATGATTATGTATTTATTTTGAGAGAGAGAGAAAGAGCATTTGCACGTGTGTACTAGCAGGCGTGGGGCAGAGAGCTAGGGAGAGAGAATCCCATGCAGGCTCCACACTCTGCCCAGAGACCGATGCAAGGCTCTATTCCATGACCCTGGGATCATGACCTGAGTAGAGGTCAAGACTTAGCTTCTCAACCGAATGAGTCGCCCAGGCACCCAAGAAACAGTAAATTTGTGAAGAACCGATGAGACAAAGAAGTTCGAGCTTGGGTAGTGAATTAGTGAAGTCACAAAGTTTGTTTATTCATTCTGCCATGTCATAAGTTCCCTATTTCTGGCGAGAACACCTTCGGGGTGGCCTGGGCGGCTCAGTGGGTTAAGTGTCTGACTCTTGGTTTTGGCTCAGGTTGTGATCTCATGGCGTCATGGGTTCGAGCCCCACGCCGGGCTCTGTGCTGGTAGTGCGGAGTGGAGCCTGCTAGGGCTTCTCTCTCCCTCTCTCTGCCTCTCCCCACTTCGTGGGTCTCCATCTCTCTCAAAATAAATAAATAAACTTAAAAAAAAAAAGAATGCCTTCTAGTCTGCTGGTACAGAGCAAGGACCTGGGAGAGTTGTGTCCTGCTCTCAGGAGGACAGAGCACAGTCAGAGTCCTGTTTGCACCAGCTGCCTCTTAAGTAACTTTAATTCAAGACCACCGACACACCAATGTTGGCATAGCTGGGGGTGGCGTGTTTAGGGCCCTGCACTCGGGTCACGGCGTGGCCTTCCGCCGTCCCCGGGGTTACTCCAGACCGTCTCACCCTTGCGATCTCTCTACTTCCTCTCTGTCTTCCGGCTCCGCTTCTAGCCCGCGGCTCCCACCCAGAAGAGGATCCCCCACCTCCGAGGGCTCATTGGCTGCATCAGTCATACCCAGATAACCCAGACGGGGTCCCCAGCTCGAGATCCAGCACCTTTGTTGCATCTGCACCATCCCTTCAGCAGCGGAACACAACGTGCTTCACCGGGCACGGCATCCTCGCTGGCTACGTCTGTCCACTGCACCACCCGGCGACCCAGTTTAAAGGTGACAAGCCCAAACAACAAGATGTTAGGTCGCGCCAGGGCCATTTCAAGCCCCCCTTCACCTCCACACCCAAACACCTCCAACCCGCAGCCCATGGCACATTCCATGCCACACTTCTGCAAATTTATGTTCCCTCCCAACTTTTTGCCATTTCTGGAAAGCCAGCAGTCACTAAGTGTAGGGATATATGGGCAGCCAGGAGAACGACTTCAAGTATTTTGTAACATCAGCACAATATTATTTTCTGGCCACTGTTTCTGTCATCTTAATCCATCCGTAGATTTTCTTTCTAATTAACGTTTGGCACATCCGCCCATCGAAAACGCTTAATTCAGCTCTCAGGAGCCGGTGCTAAATGAAGGCAGTGCTAACATTAACCTCGGCAGCTGTATTTGCTTAACTTACGTGTGAAAACACAGCTCTGACATCAGTGGTTTTACTCTTCGGAGGAGTGGAATTGCTTTTCTGATCCAGGGCGAAGATTGGGTTGTGCGTTTTATAGGGAACATTGACAGGGGCCACAGCCAGACCACCCGGGTTCAAATCCAGATTCCGTCCCTTATTCCACGGGGCTTTGAGAAAGCTACGTCATCTCCCTTGAGCTGGTTGGATCCATCCATGTGATGGGTGCAGTACGTAAGTCGGTTTGAGAGTTAATAGGTTTTTGACAGAGCGCGTTTAGGCAAAAGTCTCATACAGTGTTTTTACTTCAGACAGGGTGGGATTGTTTTAATAATAACACTTTTTCCCCAACGTTAATTACATACCCTACTGATTATTGCCTAACCTCCTAATCAAGACTCAATATAACAATTATAAACGTTCCTTCTGAGGAAGAAACATGAGGCAAAGGTAGGGTTTATTGAGGTCAGTAGCCGTCTGTTCGAATAACAAGAGGCCAAGACCGATGCTTTTTTCAGGTCTTGTTTCTTCTCTGTGTGTAAATGTTTGTCTTGTTTTATTGTATTGCCTCTATTAGCCATCACATCACCTCTCTGTTGCTCAGTCCTGTTTCCTAATTTGCTGTGTCTTATCTGGGTGGTTTAGACACCGAATAACGAACGTCATGGTATTAAGTGCAAAGTAATTCCTTTGAGGCCCTTTGCCTTCCGTCGGGACACAAATGAACTTCACAGGCGTGAGCCGCTGTGTCCACCACACCGAGCTCTATTTTTGTTTGGGCTCTGGTTTGGGGAGGTGGTCTCACACTTGAAAATCAAAGAGAGAGAGAGGAGATCTGGGAGGATTTCCACCTGAATCGACATATATGGGTCTTCCTACGTTTACAGTGGAGTTACATCCCAAAATATGGAAGTGAGAAACACATTTAGCACACTTACCTCCGGAACCCCGTGGCCCAGCCTGGCCCCTCTCAGACGTGCTCAGAACACGGACATGAGCCTCGACTGGGCACAAGCATCCACCGCAAAGCCTGTTTTACAAGGAAGTGTTGACTGTCGTGTGCAGTTGACTGAATCCTGTACTAAAGGTGACAAACAGGACACCGCGTGGGCCCAGGTGGCTGTCTGCGTACCGGCTGTTGACTCTCCCAACCCCGTGGCTGACTGGGAGCCACCCAGGATTTGGGGAGAGGACGGGGCCGCAGATCGCTAGCCCAGGACTCAGCAAATCCAAAATAGCAAGTATGGAGTCTCGTGAATGTGTATTGCTTCTGCACCAACAGAAAGTAAAAGGAATTGCCAGCTGCACCATGGTCAGTGGGGGCCATCTGTCCTGGGACCAGTATCCCCACCAACTGCGCTTGGTGTGTTAATGTTCCCTCACACGTGTGCCATCCTGAGGTGGCCCTACAGACACGCCGCGCTGTGCAGGTCACCTTTCCGAGCCCAGACCCCACGTAATTTGGATAGTGTTAAGCACCATTTGCCAAGTTACAGCGTGTTCACGAATCTCATTAACTTCATTGATTCCATTTAAAGTATGACTGATTTATTGACACTTATGTGAGTTAACCAATTAGTCTATAACCAGAGGCCAGGATCCAAATGGAAGAGAAATTATTTCCAGATGACAGGCGGCATAGACTGAAGTCTGTCCCAGAGACCCCAAAGCTGAAGAAAGTCAAAGATCCTGGGGTTTCATACTCTGGTTTATTTGTCTCACCTTACCTGAATCCTTTGCAAGGACTCTAAATCAAGATGATAAATAAATTTTTTAAATTATGGAATACTTTTCCTTGGCAATTATATCCTCAGTTCTAAAATTTTTATTTTATTTTCTCTCTGAGGTTCTGTGTCCAGAAAACTATTCTAGTTCCATTTATGAAATATATTGATCATGATTCTTAAATCCATATCTGTTTCTCTTGAGTGTTGCTATTGTTGTTTTGAGAGAGACACAGAGAGAGAGAGAGAGAGAGAGAGAGAGAGAGAGAGAGAGAGAGAGAGAGAATCCCAAGAAGACTCCATGGTGTCAGCACAGAACCTGACATGGGGCTCAATCCCACAAACCATGAGATCCTGAGTTGAGCTAAAATCAAGAGTCTGACACGTAACCTACAAAGCCACAAACCTCCTGATTTTTAAAAAATTTCTTCTTGGTCCAGTACACCAGAATTCTCAGGGGACTTTTTTTTAAAATTTATTTACTTTATTAAATGTCAACCATTTATGTGAAGCTAGTTAGAATTCTGGATAATGTCATATTCTTCCACAGCGTTCTTTAAAAAAATTTTTTTTTACATTTCTTTATTTTTGAGAGACAGAACACCAGAGGGGGAGAGGCAGATAGAGAAGGAGACAAGGAATCCCAAGCAGGCTCTGAACCGTCAGCACAGAGCCCGTCATGGGGCTCAAACTCACAAACCATGAGATCAGGACCTGAGCTGAAGTCAGACGCTTAACTGACTGAGTCCCCCAGCGCCCCCCTACCCCCACAGCAGTTTGCTTTTAGCTCTTCCCTGCAGTCAGATTGGAAGCAGTTAACCTTTATCCAGCCATAGAGTAGGTCTGAGGCTGCATTTTGGTCTTCCCTTCTTTAGGGGACTGCTTTTCTCTGTAGTGTCGGCTGCCCTGATGGCTCTGACCTCTCATTTTTGTCTCCCAAGCTTGGAATACGTCCAGAAGCTCCACTTAGCTGACACTCGAGGTCCGTCCTCTGCTGGGCCCTCAGGGCACTGTGCCGTCAGTTTCAGGGAGCAAACATGCCTCCAAGAGGAAAGTGGCCAGAAGGTTGAACTTCCGTCAATGAGTTGGCTTTCTCAGGAAGACCTCGATTGAATCTTGCCTGTCTTGATGGCTCTCTGGCACCTTCAGATGCTTCACCCCAGTTCTCCTCACTGGGTTCAGCGGTGGGTGTAGTCTCCTGCCCCCTTGTCCACACCTCTGCGAAATCAATGTTCTCTCCCAGACTTTCTGTCTCATTCAGTCTCTAGTCCACTGACTTATTGTTCATCCCCTTCTCTCCCCCACACCAACATTTCTCCTGTTTAGCTAAACCAATGATTGAGCCTTCAAGCCCCCCAGAGACGAATCCTGAGAAGGGAGCTTCACAATCTGTATCAGACACACACCGGATGAGGCCACAGATTCTTTTCTCATTTAGCTGTGACTTCGGTCAGCGCACTTGGAGGTTTATGCTTACTTTGGCTCCCACAGCGAGTCTACATGGCACTGATTTTCCATTTGATTTTAAGGCAGTAAAATCATCACATGGCTTTTGCATCTCTGAAGGAAGGGCTTTCATTCACAGTTGCAAGAAAGATCTCAGTGGATCGAAGTGGTCCTCAAGCTTGGGCCACCCACAGCAGGGAAGAAAAAAGCTGCAGTGACTGACAATGTGAGCCCGTTTTTCTCAACCCACAGCATTCCTGGAGCCTGGGGAAATGCCCTTTTAGTTTTCAAAGGTTTATTTCTGATAAAATGGTGCAGGAGGAAAACCCCCCAACTTGCAATATTGCGCCTCTTACCAGTCACATCGCACTGAAGAGTCGCTGAGTATGGTGGTCACAGCTTCACTTAGTCAACGGAGAGCAGAGCTGCTTTCCATTATGTTCAGTCCCTTCCTCCAAATCCAGAGCCCAGCAAATGGGCTGATAATGTCCGATAGAGGGATAAATTATGTTTCCCATCCAGAGATTCTGTTTACAAACTACGGTCCCAGACCCGTTTGTATGCTCTTGGAATGTCTGTTGCAGAGCCCCATTTGGTCCTTGTTTGTTTTATTAAATCTCTTAAAATAATAGAGACGATCTATTTTGGGTTATAGAA
>NC_043713.1:85904113-85908891 GCF_006229205.1 Suricata suricatta
TGTTTTTCCATTTCTTTGTGTCCTCTTCAATTTCTTTCATAAGTCTTCTATAGTTTTCAGCATACAGGTCTTTTACATCTTTGGTTAGGTTTATTCCTAGGTATTTTATGGTTTTTCATGCAATCGTGAATGGGATCTGTTTCTTGATTTCTCTTTCTGTTGCTTCATTTTTGGTGTATAGGAATGCAACCGATTTCTGCACATTGACTTTGTACCCTGCGACTTTACTGAATTCATTGATCAGTTCTAGAAGGCTTCTGGTGGAGTTGATCGGGTTTTCCATGTAGAGTATCATGTCATCTGTGAAAAGGGAAAGTTTGATTTCTTCTTTGCTGATTCTGATGCCTTTTATTTCCTTTTGTTGTCTGATTGCTGACGCTAGGACTTCCAGCACTGTGTTAAACAACAGTGGTGAGAGTGGACACCCCTGTCGTGTCCCTGATCTCAGGGGGAAAGCTCTCAGGTTTTCCGCATTGAGGATAACATTGGCTGTGGGCTTTTCGTAAATGGCTTTTATGATGTTTAAGCAAATTCCTTCTATCCTGACTTTCTCAAGGTTTTTATTAAGAAGACATGTTGTATTTTGTCAAATGCTTTTTCCGCATCTATTGATAGGATCATATGATTTTTTTCTTTTGTTAATAGCAGCACTTTCTACAATAGCCAAATCATGGAGAGAGCCTAAATGTCCATCACCTGATGCATGGATCAAGATGTGGTATATATACAATGGAGTACTACATGGCGATGAGGAAGAATGAAATCTGGCCATTTGTAGGAGAGTGGATGGACCTCGAGGGGGTCATGCTAAACGAAATAAGTCAGGCAGAGAAGGACAGATACCATATGTTTGCACTCATAGGTCTAACAGGAGAACAGGAGAAACCTAATGGAGGACCAGGGGGAGGGGAAGGGGGAAAGAGAGTTGGGGAGAGAGAGGGACGCAAAACCTGAGAGACTATTGAATGCTGAAAAGGAACCATGGACTGAAGGGGGAGGGGGAGGGAGGGGGTGATGGTCACGGTGGGGGCACTTGTGGGGAGAAGCACTGGGTGTTGTATGGAAACCAACTCGAAAATAAACTATTAAATTAAAAAAAAACAGAAACAGACTTTATCATTTAAAACAGATTTTTAAAAATTTCTTTAAAAATTTTAGTTTTGGGTTTTATTAGGTTTAAATTCAGATTTAAGGAAAATTGAGAGGGTCTTAAGAGGTCTGCTGCGTCCCCACATCAGCTTTGCCTGTTTGATTCCTAATCTCCTCCTAGTCCAATGATTTAATGACGCTAGTTTACTTAAAGTCGACACTTGTAGCATTTCTTTTGAGAAGGAGAAAGTAAAAGATCGAAACATAATTTTAAAGACAAATTTAAATACAAAAGAGATCATGAGTACCGATTTGAGCTCCTGATACTTGACTTTGTGTTATAAGAGTTAACACAGAAGTCCATTCAGGGTGCGACCATCACTCAAAGTATGCCTGTGTCTCAGCTCCCATTTTCTGGAGTGGATGTTACACTTGCAGGCCACCTTGTCACAGAAACCGCGGTTCCCTTTGTCCATGCGGCACTTTGAGGCTTTATTAACTACCCCAGAAAAGACTCCTACTCGTCCATTTCACTGGTGGAAAGATCAACATCAATTTTCAAAACCACCTTATTATACCAATGATAGATTTAAATAGGCGAGGAGGGGCACCTGGGTGGCTCAGTCGGTTGAGACTTCAGCTCGGGTCAGAATCTCACCATTGGTGTGTTCGAGCCCCACATCGGGCTCTGTGCTGACAGCTCAGGGCCTGGAGCCTGGCTGCTTCGGATTCTGTGTCTCCCTCTGTCTCTGTCCCTCCCTAATTCGTGCTCTGCCTCTCTATTTCTCTCTCAAAAATAAATATGAAAAATAGTTGTTTTTAAAATTAAAAAAATAAATAAATAGATGAAACTAGAAGTGAATAGAAAAATCAACACAGATCGGTTCTATGGCAAATTTACCAAATAACATATGATTCAATATTCTTGTTACTGGCTGTCCCTCACTATATGGATTGTCAGAGGCACTGGCAGCCACTCCGCAGTGACGGCTGGAATGCAGCCGAGGACACAGGGAGCCAGGGTCCCCCTGCCCGCCCCCACTCACTGCCAGCCTTCCTTCTCTTATCTCGCATCTCGGAACTTCTGCATCTCTACTGAATGCTCGCATGTGTGTTCCCATGGCAACCGCATCAGGAAGTCAGGGTGAAGGGCAAGGGATTCAGGGTACATTGGTTTGTGATGAATTTGCCCGCATCGCTGAAATGTGGGAACACAGCGAGTTTGAAAAAATAAATAAATAGCTGCCTTTCCTTTAAAAGGAATTTTCCAGAAACTTTACTTGCGGGTCCCAGGGAAACCAGTCTGGTAAAAGTCTGTTCAGCCAGTCTCAAGACTCATTGCATTGAGTCTGAGGTAGAAGGTATGAAATGCACGCATAAATTCAGCAACGTAGAGTTTTTAATATACATTATGACGTAATTGTTGGGAAAGCCTCAAAGAGCAATTGCTCGCACAGTGAAGAAAATCCTCTTCCCCCAAGGTCGCCACAGCCGGCGATCCAGCAGCCCGCCTTCTAGATGCAGGTTCAAGTTCAAACAAGGAGCAGGTGACCACCAGGTCCGGTCACATGGGGTCTTGCAGAGGGCAGCAGACACACTTGTGGTCAGAGTTCCCCTGCCCAGGAAACTTTCTTTTCCCGCTGCTGCTGCTGCTTCTTCTTCTTCTTCTTCTTCTTCTTCTTCTTCTTCTTCTTCTGTTTATTTATTATTGAGACAGAGAGAAACACAGCATTGGGGGGGAGGGGAAGAGAGAGACAGAGACACAGAATCCCAAGCAGACTCCAGGCTCCGGGCTGTCAGCACAGAACCTGATGTGGGGCTCGAACCCACGGACGGTGAGATCACGACCTGAGGTGAAGTCAGACACTCAACCCACTGAGCCCCCCAGGCGCCCCGGGAATCATTCTTTACAGAATGAAAATCCAAGGTCTGGAACAGTGAGAGCCAAGATGGGGACATCAGGTTCTCTAAGAGGACAAACAACAACGGACACATTGGTGGTTCTGTGCTGTCTCCTAAGATCCGCGGATGCCTGGGGAGGAGTAATCCTAAGAATGCAAATATTTGCTGGCATCCTTTAAATTGCTAGTTTCGCTCTATTGAAAATGGTATCAAAGATTTTTAGAAAATTCATATCCCCATTACCTCTCTGTGTCTGTCTCTCTGCCTCAGTCTACTTACCCCTACCCCGTCTCTCTCTCTCTCTCTCTCTCTCTCTCTCTCTCTCTCTCTCTCTCTCTCTCTCTCGCACACACACACACCCTCCCCTAACCATGTGTTTCCACGTTGTATGGTGTGACGCAGTCATTGCATTGAACAGAGCAGTGAAGGAAATCCCACCGGCTCCCGCTCAGTCCCCAGACCCCTGCCCGTCCACTCTCTGGTTTTTAGGCACCCACAACCTCTCTCTGGGATACACAGCAACAGTTCTGAAAGGGCTAGGGAGGCAGATAACAGGATTACTGATCTTACAAAAATCCATTTGTGGACACTTCCTAGTTATAGTGAAATGGTCCCTTGGTTAGAAAACCCGGTGATATCTTGCTGGTCAGGGACAATGTCTTTCTCCAGAGACCTTCCCGGACAGCTCCGAGAGGGACACTGGGTGAGAAAAATCTAAGAAAATGGGCAGGTGTTGGGGAATCAGATCTTGCTTGGTTACAGTCTGCAGGTTCTTGGGTTTGCTAAACAGAACAGTGGGATGCCTGGATTCGATGGGGCTCTGCCCCACTTCCCAGAATTGCTATTAATCCTCTGAGCTGCAGGGCGTGGGTTGGAACTAACATGAAGAGGGGATTTAACTCTGGTCTGTCTTAAGATACCATCCCTGATCCTCCCAGCACGCACTCCTGTGCATGCGCTCGGCGGCAGGAAGGAATGCGGCCAAGTCGTGGCTCCGGGTGCAGGACGGAGAGACTCAGTGGCTGCATGTCCAGAACCCGGGGCCCATCTTCCGTCCCACAGCACCCTAACCGGTCCCACTTGGCTCATGGAGTTCTGGTGACGTGAAGCTCCAAGGAGAGAGAAAACTCATCACGCTATGGTAGCCGGGCGGCACATGGCATTACACTCGGTGCACCTGTCCGGTCAGCCTGGGCCTTCCCAGAGAAAGCACAGTGGGGGCGGCCACCAGCAGCAGCAAACTACAAGTCCTTTGACTCTGCAAGTCCCTGGGACAGCTTTGGCGTATCCTAGGCATATGGTGCAGGTGACTGTTAGGGACCCTCAACTGTACGCTTTTGTACATCGTGTTCACTACAGTTAATAATAAATACTGGGTTGCATATTTGAAACTTGCCAAGAGAGAGCATATAAAAAGTTCTCATCACAAGAAAAAAATGAACTGTTACTATGTGAACTGCCGGATGTGCAGAAGACTTACATTGCTGACAGGTCCCCAGGACCCACAGACGCTGAATCACTGGTTGTATCTGGGAAGCGAACGTCATGTGGTCTGTCAATTACCCCTCAATTAAAACGTACGGTAAAAACCTTGGTTTGCAAGTATAATTTGTTCTGGAAACACTTGTGATTCAAAGCACCTGTCTATCAAAGTAAATTTCCCCATGAGAAATAATGAAAATTCAGAGGATTTGTTTCACAACCCAAAAGTATCCATAAACATGATTACAATACCATAATAGAACACAAAATACAAAGAAAAACAAACGAATGAACCTGCCCTCACC
>NC_043713.1:85908991-85928045 GCF_006229205.1 Suricata suricatta
GGGAGGGAGAACCATTGGCTCACTTGTGGTCATGTGACATTCGGTGTCACGTACAACTTGTATTGTAAGACGTCGTTCGTTTATCAAGTTCAAGCTTATTAGGAATGTTTGTTTGCTCATCTTGTGGGACACACTCAGAACATGTCCCTCCCAATCAAGGCTTTCCTAGATTCTTTTCAGGACTTTTAAACATAGGTTGAGGACACCTTAGAATCTAGTATTGCTTGGCATTGCCAAGTTTCTGGTAAACATTCAAAACTCCTCGAGATTTTAATTTTGGATAAACGAGTACCGCGCTTTCCCCCTTTAAATTCACATGTCAGGCTTTTATATCCAACCTGTTTCCATCAAACTCAACAAATCTTATAAGTAGGTGATTTTTCTCCCAACTGCCTACGGCCGCCATTCTGACTGGTAGCTTCCAGGGCGTGGGGGGCGGGGGTGGGGGCTGAGCCCGATCGCTGCACGGACAAAGCAACACTTGGTTTTGTCCAAGAGCCAAGTGTGGCCACCAGCCTTAGAGAAAACCAAACTATTGGCCGAAGGAACTGAAATGAGTTTTCAGCGTCCTAAGAGTGAACAGGAAGCTTCCGGCCACCGTAACAAAGGTAAGAACAGGAGGCTTGACCTGAGATTAACCCGTACAGAACATTCTGGGCCCCGAAGTCTCCGGTGGCCTTGGCCCGGCCTCACTGTGACAGCCAGGGTGTGGGCAGTGGCAGCCTGGTCCGGCCAGGTCCCGGCTGGCTCAGACGGCAGCACAGCAGTCGGGGACGGAGGGGCCGGCCAGGCCTGGGTCCCCGCTTTGTCCCATGAAGGGCAGGGACTCTGGGCCCAGGTCAGGGAGCAGACGGGCTTCTTCCAAACACAGCCCGTTCTCCCCAGAGTCACAGCCCCTGGAATTTCCTGTCTCCTCTCTCTCGCAGCCGGGTCTTTACTGTGGACGCTGAGGCTCCTGGGCAGGGCCTCAGTGCGGGCCTTGAACAGCCTGGATGGTCTGCAGCACAACCAGAAGCCAGCACCCCGTCTGGAGAGTGATTCCCACCCGTCCGGGGAAGGCCTGCCTGCGGGGGACGCTGTGGAGGAGCTGTCACGGCCAGAGACACGGGAGGGACACGTGTGTGTGTGGTGTGCATGTGTGCAGTGTGCACGTGTGGATGTGGGGTGTGGGGTGTGCTCATGTGGTATGTTAGTGTGTGAGTGTGTGTGCACATGTGTGTGCACATGTGTGAGGTGTGCACACGTCTGTGAATGTGTACACACGTGGTGTGGGTGAATGTGCGCGCGCACACGTGTGCGCGCACATATGTGTGCACACATGTGTGTGCATGTGCAGTGTGTGTATGTGTACGTGTGTGCACATTTGTGATTGTGTGCATGTGTGATGGGGTGTGTGTGTGCGTGCTCAGTGTGTGAGTGCGTGTGTATGTGTGCATGTGTGCACGTGTGTGTGGTGGGTATGCGTGCGTGTGCAGTGGGCCTATGCTTGTGAGTGTGTGCGTGCGGAGGTGCGTGCACGTGGGGAGGCGGGGTCTCGGGGGAGGCGGGAGGAAAGGAGAGAGGAGTTGGTGGGAACCACCCGCAGGAGCCCTCAGTGCCATCTCTGCAGGGAGAACAGCCCGCCAGCCTCCAGGCTCGCCTTAAACACAGTCCGTTCAGGAATCTTCCGTTACTTTAGGGCACAGATTCAGGTGTTTTATCCACCGGCTCTGACTGCCAGGTGCTGCTCCAGGAGCACTCATCACCCCCATTCGACAGACACGAAAACTGAGGCACAGAGCCGCTGAGATCCTGCCCAAGTTCACAGGCGGGCAGCAGCTGAGCTGGCTTTCAGACCCGGACAGTCCGGCTCTGAGCCCCAACTGTCCGCCGCTCCCGTTCTGGGTCCTGCTGCTCTGTCCCACGCCCGGGTGCCCTGGAAAAGCCCCGTCTTTCCTCTGAACCTCAGTTTGCTCTTACTTAAAGTGGGATAATACCATGTAACGGTGAGTGACATTGAGAGAGGAAACAGGCTTGCAAGCCGCTGTGCCCTGGGCGCTCTGGGCTAACCAGCCTATCCACGCCCCACTCGGCAGCCCTGTGTGCCCGACCCCAGCTGGGCCACCCGCTCCCCTTGCGCCGGCACAGACTAGCCAGGAGGGACCTGCCCCTCGCCCAGCGCTCTGCACCACGGCACCTCAGTCCCCTCCCTCCTGCCTCCACCTGAGACACTCCCTCTGGGATCCGGGGACCGTCACCATTAATGCCATTGTATTCCATGCACCCTTGTGGCTTCAAACTGCAATGACACAGACAGTCTACACTGCAGAGTCATGGCCTTGAGTCCTGTCTCCACCTTCTGGATTCTTGTGACTTGTCTTCCCAACCAAACTGCAAGCTCACCAAGTGGTAACGAGGAGGAGACTTTCACAATACCTGAGGTGCCCAGCACGGGGTCGCCAACAGGATAAACTGAACTTGGATCGATCTGGCCATGCCCCTCACAAATGTCCCACCTCCTGGATTGTTGCCGGTGACCACTGTAATCCAAAGCCGGTGTACTGTTATAAATAATACACGTTCTATCCTGTTACCAGCTCACGTAGGGGGTAGAGAGCGTCAGAACCAACCCAAACACCCATGTGGGCTCTGCATTAGCCACCCGGTGACAAGCATATGTTTTCTATACACTCAGTGCAATCTTTCCCTTCTTTGTGTTTACCTTCAGTCCAAGGAGACATATCTTTCCATAAGTATTTTTAAATAAAAATTTAGGTTATTATGAAAACCATTTAAAACTCAGGAGAATACGAACACAGTATCTCGGCTCAGAATTATGCCCTGTCTCTAAAAACTGGCATATGCAATTGTGAATCCTCAGTGGGCCATGCCGCCGTAAAAGGAGGAATGTACTCGGCTCTTAGAAATTATTATTTTTGGCATTGACAACACTTAGAATCCAGTTTTTACTGGCAGGGATATTTGTCCTTGACTCTTTTGTGATGGACAGAGGAGAGCAAAAACGTGTATGGATCTTGCTGACTTCCTGCCTATTCATGGTTACAGGAGACATATGGGAAACACATTCTCTGTGATGGCTCCGTGCTTCAGATCAAGTGAAAAGCACAGAAAAACAGAAGTGCCTAATAAGCCCCAACCTTACACAGCATCACAGAACATATGGGGAACAGTGCATAGGGACGTGCATGGGGAGCCTAAGAATTCTCTTCTAATGAAACGATGTGCACCGGAAACACCTTATCCTCCTAATGGAAATTAACAAGAAGATTCTTCATCCGGGAGATGTTGTTTAGTTTACTACTCAACCAATAAATGTTCCTCTTTTTTCGTTTTCCCCTTCCTTTTAAGGAAATTACAGTGAAAAATGTCCAGCACACACACACACACACAAAAAAACCATAAAGGATAAAAGACATGGGTGCATTCACAGTATTTAGTTGAAGGAAAATAAAAATTAAAAGACCAGATCGAGTTAAAGCCAATGCTTTCCAAATTTCCCCCCTCCAGAGGCAAATCTATTCTAACAGATGGAAGAACAGATGTTGGCTGGTTTAGGAGTCCACACGTCGGTAGGTCAGTGGACGTCAGGAACGAGGAAGCAACAGTGAGTTTAAAGTCTCCTTTATGCCCGGAATAAAGGTGGATAGTGATATTAATAGTAATGAGTGAGGGTGGCCAAAAGGTGTAGACCCCCCGCTATGAGGCGTGTAAGTCCTGGGGTGTGATGCACAGCATGGGGAGAGTAATTAACGACACTCTACAAACTGCACACTCGAAAGTTGCTGAGAGGGTAGATCTCAAACGCTCTCGCCACAGGAAATCAATGTGTATCTGTGTGAGGTGATGGATGGTAACGGAACACTGTGGTGATCATTTTGCTGCTGTTCATAGATTGAATCATTATGCAGTCGAGTCATTACAGTCTCCCTAAAATGGATACAATGCTATACATCACTTATGTCTCCATTTTTTTAAATAACAAATTTTTAATTTTTTAAATGTCTATTTTTTAGAGAGAGACACACACACATTCAATGTGAGCAGGGGAGGGGCAGAGAGAGAGGGAGACACAGAATCTGAAGCAGGCTCCAGCCCCGATACGGGGCTCAGACACATGGACTGTGAGATCATGACCTGAGCTGAAGTGGGATGCCCAATTTACTGAGCCACCCAGGCACCCCTAAATAACAGATTTTTTAAAAATAACAAAAGATGCTTGGAGAACACACAAGTAGTAATAACTACTTGATTGTGAAGCATTTGCTCTATGCCATGTCAAGCTGCTTAACACATATATATAGATTCCCTTAACTCCACAAACCTCACTATGTGGTATCTACTTTTGCCTCATGTTTCAAAATGAAGAAAGACAGAGACACAGTGAGTGAGCGTCAGAGCCAGAACTGAGTCAGGGGAACTGGCTAGAGTCTGAGGTTCTCTACCATGACCTTGGGCAGCATTTTGAGATGCAGAGATTACTCAGAGAGCTCAACTGGTATAAAAACACCAGCCACAGAACTTTCTTTCTTTCTTTCTTAGGCAGGCTCCACACCGGGTGTGAATTCACGACCCTGAGATCAAGAGTCAGATGCTTAAATGACTGAGCCACCTAGGCACCCCTACTCCAGAACTTTCTTTATAAGAAGATAGGCCTCCTAGGGAAATAAGCCAAAGATCACAGGCTGACTCGGTCCCAGTGATGCTGGGCATTCTGTCCCTGGCTCCCAGGAAAGCCGTCCTTAGCCATGCCTACGCTCGGGGCACCTGATGGCCAAAGAAAACTTCTTTCCTTCACACAAGAGCAACACCTGGGGTCCACCCCAGCGAAGCCCACCACCCGGAACTCATGTTCGAGACACTGGCCCGGCAACACAAAGAGGTCCTCCAAACCAGCCCCCAGAGAGGTTACTTGGACAGTCACACCATGAATCACCAGGCAGCAATGGAGAGTTCCAGGATGAAATATTTACATTAAGCATGAGGATTGCGTGATTTATTTATGCTAACAATGTTCTTAACCTAGGACTTCTCAGGCACCGTCGTGACATTTTCTGGGGAAGGATGTTATATTTTCTTTCTTGTGTAGCTGATTTAGAGCCCTGGAAACGGGAGAAACAAGCAAATAATGGAGAGTCTAGCCATTGTTGCTTCACGGCTGTCCTCAAGACGACGCGGCGAGCGGGAGCTGGCCATTTGTCACTGCAGATCATCGGTCCTCTGGAGACTCTAACTTGTCAGGTCTACAGTTTGTGCTCTGGAAAAATAGAGGTGATGGCATTTAGGGCAGCGACGGCAAAAGATACACTGGCAGACTGTGGGAGACGGGCTGGAGTGCAATTCATTTCCTAAATTCTACTTTTCTCACAGTTTTCTTCTTGTATGTTTTTGTTTTTGTTTGTTTAGCTGCTGCTTCCTGCTGACTCTTCACACTTACTGGTTACAGATAGGTGAGTACCGTGGGTGTTCAAGGGATTTGCACTGTCATGGCCACTTTTCCGCACTCCCATCCTCTCTGACTCTGAGTGCCTTGGCCACGCGGACGCAGGGCTCTCAAACCATAGGACTGCGAAAGTTCTGTCCAGAACTTATACTTCGTATTCAGCGTCGCGGCTCCGCCCTTGACCGCTAAGGAATCCGCAAGTGCTGGTCTTGCCAAACCTTGCTTCCTTCCCCTCGTGCGAATGCAGCCCCTCAGGACTCGGCGGAGCAGGTAGCTCTGAAACGCTTTAAATAGACGTCATTTATTTGTTCTTAGTGGGAAGGTCGGTCTGCTCAGAGCTGGCCCATCAGAGCCGAGAACTGGCATTCTTTAAATCTCCGCAAATAAAAATGAACCTCTGAAAGCATCTCCTCTCCCCACCCCTCATCTTCTTTGTATTCAATGTTGGAGCCACAAACAAGAAATACATTGAATGAAAATGGATTTACACTTACGTGGGCTTAGGCCAGGACGCTGATCGCGGACCAGAAGCGAGGCCAGCATTACGGGACGGGAAGGAGCATTTTCACCCCTCTTTGGGAGAGAACGCTCAGCCTGTCATCCTCACTGCTCCACACCTCCTTCAAAATCCTAGGCCACGCCTTCCACGGGTGTATGGACAAACAATCCCTACAATGAGATGTTATTTGGGAAAAAGAAAACGAGCTATCAAGTCATGAAAAGACACGGAGGGGCCTAAAATGTGTATTACTAAGTGAAAGAAGCCAGTCTGAAGGGGCTACATACTGTATGAATCCAGACATAGAATGTTCTGGAAAAGGCATGACTATGAAGACAGGACAAAGATCAGGGGTGACCGGGACTTGAGGGTGGGAAGAGGGGATAGACATGTGAAGGACTGAGTGTTTTTGGTGCTTTTCTGTACGATACCATGGTGGACACTTATCCTTATACATTTGTCAAAACCCATGAACTGGACCAGGAGTGGGCTCTGATGGACACCGTGGACTTCAGTGGACACCACTGTATCAGCATTCGCTCGTCAGCTGTGACAGACCTGACACACGGAGGCCATGCGATGGGGTTGTGGGCTGTGTACAGAAAAGTCTACTTCCTGTTTAGTTTCTCCACAAACCTCACACTGCTCAAAAATAGTCTATTAATTAAAAAAAAAAACTGCTGGAAACAATACGAACTCAGTTGGCAGCACTGCACTCCGAGTCAGTCATAACAATGTGATTAAATCTCTTCGAGCGTGGCATTTTGAAACATTCTCTGGATTCCTCTCTCAAGCTCATATTACACCACTCAAAATATTTTTTTCTGATTTTCTGCAACAACGTTAGCGAAGCCAACAGTGTGAAGTGACTTCTCGTATTTTAGGGAACAGAGCATATTTGCAGGCAGGAAGCTCTCCTGGGAATTCCAGCAAACGTGTCCGGAAATATCTCGGGGCAGAAGGAATGGAAGAAAATGTGTTTTTCCCCAACATCCCCAGTGTCCCCAAGCTTTTTCTGATCCTAGCTCTGACGGCTGGGAGGGCCGGGGCCATCGCTGGCCTCTGTTTTCATAAACACCTTGCCTTCTCTGGTTCGTTCTTGCTTTGGAACCCTGTCATTTTTCACACGGCGAGAAAGCTACTTGAAGTAATTGTTCCCGGATCTATTTCCAGTAAAGTATAATTTATCCGAAGCAGAGAGCCGATTTGAACTCTGGCAGGAAACCCTTTTGGAGAGTTGCAAGGTCGGAAATAAGCAAGTGCATCAATCAGGGAAAATGTAACCTCTGCTGGGAAAATGCGGTCCTTTGTGGCACCAAACGGTGTCCCCGATTCTGTCTGAGCATCGACATCATCCTGGAGCATTTTTTGAAAATCAGTTTCCAGGGGGTGCTCTGCTCAAGTTTCTGTAGATCTGCAAGGAGCTGACATCAACCAAGCTTGGGCGCCACCAGATGCCCTCCCGCCCAGCTCCCCAGGGGCCTTTATCACTTGATTTGGTCTCATTTAGCCACTCCAATACCAGCCAAAATACCCAGGCTGAGGGACTTTTTCCCCTAACGCCATATTTCCCCCAGGAAACAGGAGGCATCTTATCTCAGAGTTCTCACAGTCTCTTGTATTGCTGAGTTTTCAGACATTTGATTTTGAGGGACCACAATAAAAAACAAGGTTTTGAGAAAACAGGTTCAACATGAGATGGGTTGAATCAATGGCAGGTTTGGATGCTTACAGATGCTGCAGCTTGAGGCTACACAGGGGGAGGAAGATGAATGGCAGCAAGAGAAGAGGGTGGAGGGAAGGGGCACAGAAGGGAAGGAGGAAGTGAGGGCAGGGGCTAAGCGGGTGGAGGGAGGGAGAGACGGAGACAGGAACTGAGAGTCTATAGATTTTGTAGCCATTCCTGGACCGTGAAAGCTGCAAAGCATTGCATGTTATTGCTATCAGCAGCCTTTTATTTTCTTTTCTTATTTTTCTTTACTTGTTTTTTCAACAGCCTTTTAAAAAGATAATTGAAAGAAAGAAATCCTGTCACTGATGCCCCCAGGCCATAAGACATGCGTCCTCGTGTGATGCAAATATGAGTGCCCTGCAAGGGAAAACTGTGATCCAGAAAACCACCCTAGACCAGTCCTCTGGACAGATGGGCCCTGATGCCGTATATTTGGATGATGATAAATGCGCTCCGGGAAACAGGTGCATACGATTCAGTCACTACTTTAAATACTGACTTTCTCAGGGCGCCTGGGTGGCTCAGTCAGTTGAGCGTCTGACTTCAGCTCAGATCATGGTCTCCTGGTTCATGAGTTCGAGCCCCGAGTCAGGCTCTGTGCTGACAGCTCGGAGCCTGAAGCTGCTTCGCATTCTGTGTCTCCCTCTCTCTCTGCCCCTCCCCAGTTGTGCTCTGTCTCTCTCTCAAAAGTAAATAAACATTAAAATTTTTAAAAAGCGCACGTTCTCATCTACATTTTTAAAGTTTATACCTCCGCATTTTCCCACTTATCTTCTCATTGTTCAGAAATGCTTTATATTGAGAATCATCTTATTTGGAGTGTATCGAATATAATAAATAAATGCAGGTTTCTGGGAAGCCACAAAATGACTTTTTTCTTTTTATTTAGGCTGAAATGGAGAACACAGAGACCATTTCAAGGATGCAGAGTGCAGGCAGCCAGGTTCTGACATGCGTTTCTGTTTGCCACCCCTCTCCCGGGGGCAGCTTGCTATTTCCTGGGGACTGCTGGGGTGATCTCCCTCCCTCCCACCCAGGGGCTTTGAAGATAGCCTCTGGCCGTCCAGAGCAAACAGTTTATGCATTTTTAAACGTGTAGAATGTGGATATGTCCATTATCCCTCAGTAAAGCTGTTAAAATAAATGAAAGAGAAAAATCCACTCTTCCTCATGCTTCTGAATGTAAGAAGTGAATTCCCCAGAAACATGTGGGAAGCTGATTTTTGTCGAGTCCGATGCAATTGTGAAGACTAAACAGTGACCTGCACATTTCTAGCACTTTCCATGGATTCAGCTCTCTTAGTCGTGTGGGCTGCAATCAGGCAGGGCAGCGGGCTCCCTGCGCTCACAGATGTAATATGCTTATTCTCAGTATGGACTGTTCTTGACTCACTCCACAGAACAGTGACAGGGAGTGTTTGGGGGTTTTGTGAAGGCAGATCTTGTGTCCGCCGCTGGGGAGCCCGAGTGCAGGGTCAGGTCCCCTGGCACGGGTCCAGCCTGACCCCATGCTCCCCCTTTCATTCTCAGGGTTCTTTGCCTTATGAGCACACTAAAATAAACTCCTGTTTCATTATGTAAAACGGCCATCAATTCAGGGAGAAAGATTCAATGGAAGTTAGAAAGATTATGACCTTAAGCGCCAGGACCTATTTGCGATGCGTTCCGTTGAGAGGTCATTCAGGAGAGAGCCGAACCTGGACACGTTTCCATGCCTCCTGCAGGGGTTTCCTGGCATGTCCGCCTGTGCTTACGGAGCACCTGCTCTGGGTCAGGATGCGGACATGTGCCAGATGGTGGACATTCATGGAAGGGCAAGCCGTTTCATCATCTTGTTGCCCACTGCCAAATCCGGAGGTGGGGGACATAAAAACAGCAAGGCAAAGAGTAACTTTTAACAGAGGCACTGGCGGAAGGAAAAAGGGCAAACCAATCTCCCAGGGCCAGAAGATTCATGGCAGGAAAGGATCCGGAAATGTATTTTGGAAAATAAGCAGGAATTCCACAGGCAGATAAGGGGGGGACGGGGACCAGGGACATCTGGCTGAGTTCAGAACGTAGGCAAAGGCACGAAGAGCCTTTCCTACCCTGTTCCTGGGAGAGCCAGCTGGTGTGTCCCAGGACACTTTGCCTGTCGGACACCCTGGTTAAGTTGGGATGCACCACCCCCCGTCACTCGCCTTGTGCACCTCATTCCGTCAGTCGTAAACCAAGCGTGGGAGCCAAGAGTCAGTGTGACGCCAACGTAGTGTTTAACGACACGGTCATCTAACACTGGTATGTCCTAAGCTCTAAAGTGCCCACTAAGGGCTTCCCTGCATTGATTTCCCACCATTTCCCTGCTGCTGAACCCCGAAGGGGTGCATTCTGCATGATTCTGAGCAAAAGAAACTGGAAGGTAGACTTGAACCTTTAAAATTAACTTTGTAAGAGAAAGTTCCATTTTGATGCAGGGAAAAAGAATCACCCCTGTGTGTATGAAGTCAAAATCATTCTGTAATTTATTTTTGTGAAATTCGCAGAAAAGTTGGAAGGGATGTTTTCAGTTTTTTCTAGACTCAGTTAAGGGTGGATCAGGTACCCATTAGGTACCCAAAGCCATCCCTCCGCCCTCCAGCCTCCCCTGTGCACCGTCCGGCCTCTCTGAGCCAAAGGTGGAGACACCGGACCCAGGGAAGACCCAGGTTTGTCCTCACGGAACCTCAAGATCAGAATGAAGACGTGAAATGTGGGTGGAGCCAAGTCCCAGTGACAGTCGCATGATGGAGAAGGGACCCGTGAAGTCCTGTTGTTGCTAATAGTTAATGAAATTGACTACCTATGTTGCAATAGTCGTATTATTTTCATCGTTCATTGGGCCTGTTACCAAATTTTCCAAATCCTTAAAACCACAGGGAGTGACCTTTTTCCCTCCACGCAGCCTCAGTCCATGAAAGAAATGAAATCTGCTGACCCTGCCGGGCCCCCGAGCCGGTGCTGGGCACGCCAGTAGCTTCTTTACAGACTTTCTCCAGGAGGATTTAACGGACAAACTGCACAGCATCTGACCCCGATGAACGTCCTGACCGAGGTCCTTGGGAGCCTCCTGGCTACTTCGTCCGACACAACAAGTTCCCCAGATCCAAGTGCGGTCCAGATCGTCTTTCGTGGAAGACCGTGATCGACCCAGTGACGTTTAAAGGTGGCCTGTGAGGGTTGCCGTCTTTTCAAATAAATGTGCGTGTTTCTCATTCATTACTGTCAGCCGTGGGTCAGGAGGGCGGGGAGGGTGTGGCGATGTATGTAGAAGGCGCTGGCATTGCTTTTTTGGCATCTGAACCTGGCATCCTCCCCACTGACCCTCACCCGGCCGGGTTCCGGGATGTCGTCAGCAATGGTGGACCGATGAACGGACGCAGGGACGGAGAAGGTGAGTCCACTCAGGAGACGCTTGCGTGGCAGACCTTGGGTGCTACCTCGTCGATAGGGGGGCTTCTCCAATAATAAGCTGCTGATTCCTAAAAAGCTGAGAATCCATTTTTCTTGGGATTTTGAGCCAAGAGGAAGACAGTGTCACTTTTTTATGAAACCTGGGCCAGGTGCAGATTGACCCTAATTTTCTTAAGAAAATCCACCTGAATTCCAAGTCTGGGGATGTCTAGAGAATTGTGTCCATCATTTCCTCAAAGACGCTCTCCTGAGTCCACAAATGAGCATCCCAGGCAGGGGACGCACTGGCCTTTTGCAGACACCGTGTCCGAACGAAGATAGCACATTTAATAAGAATAAATCACCACTTTCCCCCACCCAGGTTTAAAAATAGGTCAGGAAACTAGGAAAAGAGGTTCAGAAGTCCCACACATCTCTGTGCCTTGAATTTCAAGAGTGTGCGATGGCAGAGTGGGCCTCACACACGGCAGGAGGCTGCGGGCTGGAAGGTAATTCCTGTCTCCTCCCTCCTGGTTCATTGGTCCACACTCTGTGTGGACAGGCGAGCTTCTGTATAAAAATCTCAAAGGAACATGTCCATTTCTACCACTTTCTGTAGTAGAAAAAATGATTTTGAGGCTCTGAGCAGAAAAACACTTATTGTGTTCAAAGTTCTTTATCTGCCATGGATGGCAGACGGCAAGAATTGGGGGAGTGACGTGTCGATTCATTTTGCTCCGTCCTTTATATCAGTGCTGCCGACCGACATGCCTCCAGCCTAAAAGAATTCCATTCAGACACCTTGCATAGCAGTCTCAATTTTCAGGGAAAGAAAGTGACCTCAAGGATCACAGAGAGCAGAAAGAAAAGCCCAAAGCCATAGGTGACCCTTGATTTTCCACTGGCCAGACAATGGGACTCAGTTTAAGAGTGTGAGCTGCGATTTCTAAAGCCATGGCCGGCTCTAATACGTTTCCCAGGATGCTTGGAAGGTGATATTGATAAATGCAACCCAGCCACCATATTGATTAACCTCATTCTAGCAAAGAAAAAAAACATGTACTTTGGTTTCAAATAACTTTCAATAGGAAGGATGCAATATAGTGAATGTGTAATTTCCATTGCTGGTTCACGGATGGAATAAATTGCAACTCTGGCATCTGGTTGAGGAGCCAGAATTAAGACTCTTTCTCTATGACTCACTGGGACCAAATTGGCATCTGGACCAGGCAATGGGTCCAGGCGGGTTTTCTGAGTTTCGGAATGCACCTGCATGAATTCTTTCAAAGGCTCTAATGCAATCCTCTAGTAGTTAATTTCTTGTCCTGCAAACCAGAAAATAATCATTTATCTTATTTTTAAATGAGATATTACAACCATGCAAGATCAATCTAACCACTTAGTTAAATTGTGTCAAATTATTTATCCACAACCACGATACAAATTGGCATATGAGTATTACGGTACTCACTCAACTTCTTAGCAATGGTGTGAAGTCTAAAAGATTTACAGCCTACGATGTGTGTGTGTGTGTGTGTGTGTGTGTGTGTGTGTGTGTGGCTTCTTTTGCAAAGCACTATGGTACATGTAATTTCAGATAATTTATTCTTCTTCCTACAGAGCGTTCCTGAGTTTGATTATACCACAACTTGGTTATCCGTTCTGTCCTTAGGGACCATTTTACTTTTCTCCATATCATTCCCACAAATGCTACCTTAGAATCTGCTGTCGTCAGGCAACTTCCTAGGTTCTAAGAATACGAGGCTAGCCTGGACAGAGAGAGCTCACATTCTCTGGAGGAGACAGACATGAATGACTAATAACTTTGGGGACAATAACACAGGTGCAAGGTAAGGAAGGTAATGAGCTTGGTAGGATGTACGTGATAGTGGCCACTGGGCATGTCTCCAAAGAGGGGGTATTTGAGTTGAGTTCCAAATGGACCAGGGGACAGGCTAGATAAGGTGGAGTCCAGACCCTTCCGTAGAAAGAGAATAATGAGCACAGAGGCCCTGAGCTAGGAGCAAACCCAGCCTGTCTGAGGTCCAGAAAGGAGAAAGTGAGACTTGAACACGGTGGAAGGAGAGAAGGGTGCACGACGGATTTAAGAGGTTGGTCGAACTAAATGATGCAGGCTCCCCAAGGCTATGATGAAGACTGGGGATTTTATTCTAAGGGGAGGGGGAGGCCATTCAGTTGCTTTTGAGCAAAGGGATGACGTAATCTTATAGGCCATGGAATTCTTCTGTTTTAAGTTTATTTATTTTGAGAGAGCACGTGCGCACATGTGTGCATGGGAGAGGGGAGTAGAGAGAGGGAGAGAGAATCTTAAGCAGGCCCTTGCTCAGCACAGAGCTCAGCGTGGGGCTCGAACTCATGAACCATGAGATCATGACCAGAACCAAAATCAAGAGTCAGAGGCTTACCTGACTGAGCCCGCCAGGCGCCCCCTAGACTATGGAGTTCTGACCTGTTTTCTGCACTCTGCCACCGTAACCACAGGTTGCAAATAAATGACAGAAGTGAGAACACAAGAGAATACGCAGGTTTTCTTGGGAAATGGGAATCGCAATTGAAATAACATAAGCTCATTTCAAGAATTCGCATTTCTAGCTTAGCAGGGAGACTGAACACAAATTAAATCCCCTTGGGGAAGTGCTGGGGAGATGCACAAACCCCGTGCCTGCCTACGACACTCACTTCCCACTGGGCCGCCCGTTGTAGCTCAGAGGCGAGGTGCATGAGTCTGAGGTCAAACTTACTGTTACAGTATTTATACCCTTGCTAAGCTACCAAATGCATTTCCATGAGATGAGAACAGACTTCTGAATTTCCTTTTGTTTTAGAGGGATGGAGGAGAAGACTTGCTTAAGTTAGAAACCATCCAGGTCAAACGATTGTTTCAAAGATGAGTTATAGACACAGATCTTACAAGAAATGATTCTTTGCCTTCAGGCAAAGCGGATACATTTTTCCTTGTAGCTAAATTCCAAGAATGCTGTTCCAGGCATTCTGTCTTGTCTAATTCTGAACATCTTACCCTGTTAGCTGTGCATTTCTTCCTATGATCATACCTGCCCTTGTTAATTTTCCCTAATTTTGCACTTTTTTATTTGTATTAACATGCTGTACTATAACTCATTTTTATTTTAATTTTTGGAAGCATGCAAAGAATAATTTAGGACTAATTAGCTTTTTTAGGATTCTGCATTTTTTTTACATTTTTTTAAATATTTATTTTAAGAGAGAGAGAGAGACAGAGCACAAGCAGGGGAGGAGCAGAGAGACAGGGAGACACAGAATCTGAGGCAGCTCCAGGCTCTGAGTTGTCAGCACAGAGCCCAACACAGGGCTCGAACCCACAAACCGTGAGATCATGACCTGAGCCAAAGTCAGGTGCTCAGCCAGCTGAGCCACTCAGGCGTCCCAGGATTCTGTTTGTATGTTTGCTTGTTTGTTTGGTTGGTTTGTTTTAATCAATAAGGAGGGAATATGGGAAAAAGATACGTTTTCCTGTCCCGATGAGCTGGAGACACTGCTTGTATCTGGTGACGCTGATGGCCGGCATCTCCATTAATTGACAGTTAATATTTTCTAGAAATGCTTAAAACAACATGTCTGCCTGGAGTCCACAAGAATCGATTCATTTATTATCCATTCAGGAAATAAGGTCGAGGCTTTTTTTATGGGCTCAGCCCTGATCTGGCCGAAAAGGCGACAGAGATAAATAAGAGAAACCCACTTCCTGCCCTGAGGGAGCTTAGCAGTGAGTGAGGACAAGAGATCGAGTGACTATTACAGCTCCCATGGGCCGGCCGTCGGGAAGACGCAGCGGTGCTCTGAGCCCGGAGCAGCATGTAGCCAGAGGCCCTCCTTCAAGGCGGGACGCCCACGGGGAACCCAGGTCTCTTTCTGCGAGAACCGACGTTTTCATGGGATGCTTTAAAAACACATTTAAGTACTTTATTCACACTGCTTCCTTTGCACGACTAGTCCTTTTAACCCCAGGTGTTAGACAGGAGAAACGTTGGAGAATTTTCAAAGGGCAGATGCGTTTCATCTGTGTGCAGTGATGCCGTGTGCCGGGCCAGCACGATGAATGGACATCCTGTAGACAGTAAGCTGCACGTGTCTGCCGTAGGAAGGAATGCAGAATCACCGGGAGAGATCAGCCAGGAACCGTGAGAAGTGTGTGCATGTGTGTGTGTGTGCATGCGTGTGTTCTACAGTGAGTTGTTATTTCCTTTTATTTTTTTACAAATAAAATACAGGTGGGAGCTTTCTCTGGAGGAAGTGATAGTGGTTTCCGTGAAAAAATGATTAAAATAATCGAACAAATACACGAAGCAGTGTAAAATACCTTAGATGGAGGGGCACCTGGGGGGCTCAGTGGGTTAAGCGTCTGACTTCGGCTCAGGTCATGATCTCACGGTTGGTGAGTTCAAGACTCGTGTCGGGCTCTGTGCTGACAGCTCAGAGCCTGGAGCCTGCTTCCGATTCTGTGTCTCCCTCTCTCTCTGCCCCTCCCCCGCCCAAGCTCTGTCTCTCTCTGTCTCTCTAAAATAAATACACATTAAAAATCTTTTTAATTAGTGGTTATGCAAAGAAGCAGGAAGACATAATACACAACGTCACACATCAGTTATCAGAGCTGACTTGAAACCCACAGACCCGTGAGGCGTAGACAAGGAAGGCGTTACAAATCATTCCACATGTTCAAAAATCTAGGAGAAAGGTTGTGAACGTTACATGGAAAAGAGAGAAGTAGAAACAAGGACTCACAAATTGTATCGATGGTGGTAGCTGCCGTGAGTGGGCTAAAACGAATATGTCCCCGAAGTGAATGACAGATTTGACAGAGCAGAAGGAAAGGCTCGTGAACTTGGTGAAAAAAGTACCCAAATGACCCAAAGCGAACCCTTGAGAATGGGGAAGAGGCACCTACAAACACAGACACGATAGCAAAACCAGAACAGAGATTCTGGGCCTGTACTAGGTGTAGCCCATGAAGGTTTCAGTGGTTCCCAAAACAAAGGAACAGGGACACATATATTTGGATAGAGAATATAATGAGCATGTAAGCTCACAAACCCAAGAAGCTCAATAAAACCCGCACACAGGCAGCATGGCTGACGCGGCACAAACGATATCATAACCAAGTTGCCCGCCATTAGTGACTAAGAGAAATATCTCAGAAAGAGCCGGCGTAGGAAGAAATGTAATGTAGAAACCAGACCTCTAAGAAGGACGCCATGATCCTTGTTCACAGCGATGCACATGAAAAGGCAGTGTGGTATCCTTGTCAAGTTACAACGGTAAATCCAGACATGCGTGTTTTTTAATTGAAGGGGAAATAATGACATTCTCAGATTTACAAAAGCTTGAAAGAATTCATTAGTAGACTTCGTTGCAAGAGATGATCCCGGAAATCCACATCACAGAAAAAAATCTGATACTGGAAGGAAACAATGGAATTAAATCAAGAAACGGAACTCCGCATGGGGATTACACTGGTGTGTATTTGAGTTTTACTCGATTATGTAGATTACCTAAAAAGAAGATGAACTGGCATTAATTCACCCAACAAATCCTTATTAAGCACCAATTAGACCTTGGGCTTGTAATGCGGATCTTGGGAATATTCCAGTACAGCTGCTGGGGGGAAATTACTTCAGAGAGCAGTATATACAAACTGTGTGCTAGAATATAAAATAAGATGAAATTCATGGTCTTCACAATGGCTTGTTTTATTAGAAAGACAAATTTAAACAGTCAAAGAATACACACCAAGTCATAACAAGTACTGATGTGTGGTGGCCACACACCACAGCCCACTCCATGCCCAGGGACTTCCAAATCCTCAAAGACGTATGAATTAATGTGAAATGATGGAATCAGCAAGGGCTTTTGAAATAGTTCTTGGTTTCAGGAAGCACTGTATTTAGACTGATTTATCTTTCAATACACTAAAAGACCTCCAATTGCTGAAAATTACAAAGTTATTTTGATTTACTTGCAAAACGTTTGCGTAGGTATTAATAGCACTGATGTATTGTTCGATTAAGTATTTTTTGGATCTACTATTCTTTTCCTAATCAGCCTGTCAGACAAGTTACTTGTTCTGAAAGCCCACATCCAGCTGTCAAGGTGAATGCATGTGGGTCGACTGGGTGGCTCAGTCAGTTAAGCTGCCGACTTCGGCTCAGGTCATGATCTCACAGTCCATGTGTCTGAGCCCTGCATGGGGCTCTGTGCTGACAGCTCAGAGCCTGGAGCCTGCTTCAGATTCTGTGTCTCCTCTCTCTGCCTTTCTCCTGCTCAAGCTCCATCTCTCAAAAATAAATAAACATAAAAAAAGGTGAATTCATTTATCAGGTGTGACCCAGCAATAGCACTGCTGGGATTTACCCCAGGGACACAGAAGTGCTGATGCATAGGAGCACATGCACCCCAATGTTCACAGCGGCACTTTCTACAATAGCCAAATCATGGAAAGAGCCTAAATGTCCATCCCCTGATGAGTGGATCAAGAAGATGTGGTATATATACACAATGGAGTACTACATGGCAATGAGAAAGAATGAAATATGGCCATTGGTAGGAAAGTGGATGGACCTCGAGGGTGTCATGCTAAGAGAAATAAGTTAGGCGGAGAAGGACAGATACCATATGTTAGACTCATAGGTCTAACAGGAGAACAGGAGAAATAAGTTAGGTGGAGAAGGACAGATACCATATGTTAGACTCATAGGTCTAACAGGAGAACAGGAGAAACCTAATGGAGGACTATGGGGAGAGGAAGGGGAAAGAGAGTTGGGAAGAGAGAGGGGCACAAAACTTGAGAGACTATTGAATACTGAAAATGAACAGAAAGTTGAAGGGGGAGGGGAAAGGGGAAGGGAGGTTGTGGTCATGGAGGAGGGCACTTGTGGGGAAGAGCACTGGGTGTTATATGGAAACCAATTTGACAATAAACTATTAAAAAAAAAAGGTGAATGCATGTGGACAGTCTTGATGGGAGGATCCTCAACAGGAAGGCAATGTGCTCAGAGCATGAGGTGCAGGCTTGATATCAGGGGGACGCATGTGTCATTTACTTCTCTACCACTTACTAGTTTTATAACTATATTAGTACTCCAAGCTGCTGTAACAAAGTTTCAAACACCAGAGGTCCTTATTTTTTTAATGTTTATTTATTTTGAGAGAGAGAGAGCCAGGGAGGGGTGGAGAGAAAAAGGAAGAGCGAGAATTCCAAGCAGGCTCCATGCTGTCAGCGCAGAGCCTGATGCAGGTGTTCAAACTCACAAACTGTGAGATCATGACCTGAATTGAAATCAAGAGTAGGACGCTCAACTGAACGAACCCCCCGGGCACCCCTCAAACACTAAAGGACTTCAGACAACAGAATGTATTCTCTCACAGGGGTAGAGGCTGGAAGTTTGCAAGCACACCCATGTTCCTTCGGAAGGCTCCAGGGTGAGGTCCTGCCTTGCCTCTGGTTTGGGGGCGATGTGGGGGGCTAGGAATTCCTTGGCTTGTGGCTGCATTACTGCCACCTCTGATTTTGTCATCAAAGGGCCATCTTCCCTCGGTGGGTCTACACATTGTCTTCCATTTGTGCATGTCTGACCCATGGCCAAATTCCCTCTTGTTTTCTTTACATTAATTTATTTATTTTGAGAGAGATAAAGAGAGAGCAGAGGAGGAGCAGAGGGAGAGGGAGATAGAGAGAGAGAATCCCAAGCAGAATCCATGCTGTCAGTACAGAGCCCAACATGGTGCTGTAAGGATGCAGGTCTGAACCAAACTGACTCTAATCATCAGACAATAGAAGGGCACACGTTGCCCAAGGCAGGAGGGACCACCCTTGTAACACCCAATCAGGAAAGGCCAGCTAACACCCTTAACATTCCTAAGGGCAGGCCTAGAAATAGAAGCTATAGGCAATCACTTTTTTCTTAGGGCTGGTTACACC
>NC_043713.1:85928145-85955045 GCF_006229205.1 Suricata suricatta
ATTTTACTTGCTTCATTTCCTCCACTGCGCTTCTGACGCCGGCGCAGTGATGCGACTGGTGCAGGGGTCTAAGTTCCGAAAGCAAGTGGGAAACCCCTGGAGAAGACGGCTCCTGAGAACCTCTTGAAATGCCTCTGAACATGCAGTTCAGTTTCTGTTATACATCTAAGTGCTCTCTCTGTCATAATTACTGCCCACAGAGGACAAATGTCTCCAAGACACAACAATGAAAGAAAGAAAACAAAAGACTCTGAGCAGATAGTGGGACATCCCAACCACTCTTTCTAAATGTCAAATCCTTAGTTGTCGATAGACATAGGGGAACGGGATTTCAGCCTCGGGATCTACCCCTTCCTGTTCAACACTCAGCCTCTGTAACCTTAGCACGTGTTACCAGATTTCCTTTGGGGAGGATTAAGCAAGATCACAGGGTAAGACCTCATCCATGGATTAGGGGTTAATCCCAGCAAGGAAGTCCGCTTGTGAGGCCGCATCGTCCGTAGAAGATGCCCAGCACGTGTGAAGCAGGAAGTGTTGACCAAAAGTCACGATCGCACAAAAGGTAACAGACCAAAGTGCCGATTTGCAAGAAATATCTGGAGACCTGTTCGATCATTCCTAAAGCCTCTCCACCGTTTCAAGAGCATAGAAGAGGCAGAAGGGATGAGCTGGGGAGCGTGTGGGGTTGGTTGAAGGATTTCTGGGCCGACCAAGGAAACACGGTCCCAAGATGGCGCCGACGCAGAGAAGTTTTGTTTGGATGACACTTTGACAGGAAGTCCCTCCGCGTGAGGCAGTCCAGGGCCACTTCCGCCCTTCGGAGCTCTCTGACCCGGAGACGCCCACCTCACCTGACACACCCGCTTCTTCCCCAGGGGACTGCCTCCCTCTTCCCCTCTCTGGGTGGTGTGCAAGGAGAAAAGCAATCTCCGGAGTGCTGATCTCCACAGATGCTTAACAAGACAATGATGCACTTTGACACATACCCTAATATAATGTGTGAGCAGGGGGCGCCTGCTTGGCCCAGCGGTTAGGCGTCCAACTTCAGCTCACAGTTTGTGGGTTCAAGCCCTGCGTTGGGCTCTGTGTTGATGTGAGGAGCCTGCTTGGGGTTCTCCCTCCCTCTCTCTCTGCCTCTCCACCACATGCTCATGCTGTCTCTCTCTCTCTCTCTCTCTCAAAATAAATAAGTAAAATATTTTAAAAATTAAAAAAATAAAATGTAGGGGAAACGACAATGGCGGATCTCGACCTCAGCCTGAAATCTGATAATTTGCAGATTGAGGGAATCCTAGAAGGCTTCCCACTGAGATCATGAACAAGATATGAATGTCCACCATTTTCCTTATATTTAACCCTGCTCCTGAGACACTAGTCAAGGCAGTGAGACTAATGGAAACAGTCAAGGGCATAACCATAGGGAAGAAAAAATCACAAATGTCTCCATTTGCAGAGGACCTAATCATATACCTAGTGAGACAGTGATAAATTAACTCAGACCAGAAGGATCCAACAAGAGAGCAACATGAAATTAACACAAAAATCAACAACACGGATATAAACATATAATAACTAGGTAGGAGATAGATGAATCCATGAATCTCGTTTGTAATAGTAGCAAGGTAGACACACATTTAAAGATAAACAGAAGCAGAAAGGTTCAAAGCCAAAATACAGAAAACCATAAAATACCCCTAAAGGAAAAGCCACTGGAACAGACATGTTCTCTCTCATTCTGGGTAAGATCCCATGACAGCAGCAGTATTTGAATTCTCTAGTCTCATGTGATCCCAATAAAAATATTTATGAATTTTTCTTGCAGTGCCAATGTGGCATTGGATTTTATATAGAAAATCAACACAGGAGAATGGCCAGGGGAATACTGAAAAGTAAGACCGAAGAGGATTAGACATATTGGGTGTTGTTGTGGTGGTGGTTTTGTTTGCTTGTTTGTTTTAGAAGGAGCCAGGAGGTTTGGTGCATGAACAGTGAGATCAATGAATGGAATAAGAAGCCGAGAAATACTTAATGCGTCTCGTTACCTGGTACACGGTTAACATCATGTGTCAAAACATGGGGGCAACAATGTGTCTTATAATAAATGGTGTCGTAGCAAGTGAATAGTTACTTGAAGAAAGAGCTCTAATTAAATCCATCCTTCACACGACACCCAAGGAAACTTCCATATGGATCCCGCCTAAATGGTCAATCAATTAATCAATCAATTGATAGAAAAAAATGAAATTACAAGTGGATCCCAGTATAATCTGGGTCTACGAAAAATGTTTCCGCTATGACTGTGGCTCATGGTGGAAACCAGAGAGAACAGAGCATTCGAGGCCAAGCCCAGCTCCCCGCTGCCTGCCCAACTCCCTCCGCCGACCCCCGAGATGCACCTGCTGTGTACTCCAGACCTTGCTGTCTCCCAAGGGAGCTAAAACAAAAGCTGGCTCTCAAGGTCTTCGATGATTCTCAAAGGCCAGGGGAGGCACAAAACCTTCACAAGCTTGTTTGCAGGTAAGCAAGAACTAGCATTCCCAGCAGCCCCAGGGCAGACAAATCGTGTTTCTGCTCCTGAAACGAAGTCAGCGGAAGGGTCTGCTGCCTGGAATGGAGACGGAGCTGCCGAGGGCCCCTCCGGAGCCCCACCACAGAGAAGAGCTGTGTCCTGCCAGCCTAGGCGTTTTCCAGATCCACTTCTCTACTTACAGTTGAATCTCTATTTCTGATTTTACAAAGGCAAACGCAGTAACAGGGGGAGAACAATGTTTCCCCCATAACAAGTAAATTTATTATTCATTTCAGAGTGCTTTTTGCGGGCGGGGGATTCGAGTGGGTGTCTGGGTGGTTCAGTCGATTGAGCGTCCGACCGACTTCGGCTCAGGTCATGACACAGAGTTTTGGGTTCAAGCCCCGCATCGGGGGCTCTGTGCTGACAGCTCAGAGCCTGGAGCCTGCTTCAGATTCTGTGTCTCCCTCTCTCCCTGCCCCTCCCCTGCTCCCTCGCTGTCTCTCAAAAATGAATACACATTACAAATTTTTAAATGCTTTTTTTCTTGTCTAAATTGTAACAGTAAGATCTTAGTCATTTATGAACAGAGGTTCTCTTCCCTGAGCCCAAAGATTGATAAGAGCAAAGGGGGCATCTGGGTGGTTCCGTTGGTTCAGCATCGGCCTCTTGGTTTCGGCTCAAGTTATCATCTCAGTTTTGTGAGTTCGAGCTCTGTGTCAGGCTCTGAGCTGACAGCAGGGAGCCTGCTTGAGATTCTCCCTCTCTCTCTGCCCCTCCCCGGCTCACACTCTCTGTCTGGCTCAAAATAAATAAATAAACTGAAAAAATATTTAAAAATAAAGCTCCACTGCTTACAAAAAAATATGAGTGAAAATAAAATATATAAAGAGAAAACCATAGTTTGGGTGTTTCTTTAATTTTTTGGGGGCAAAGGCCAAATCTCTAGGGCCACTGAGTCTACATTTGCAAACCAACCGTGGGCGGCCAGTCTCGTGTGAATGCCCAGAATGGAATTTCTGGCTAGTGACCCTGCTCTAGTCAGAGGCCAGAGTTACGGGCACGTAACAGGTGTGTACTGTCCTCTGCCCAGACCAGGAAAAGTCCTTGTACTTTAATCACTAAACATTGTCTCCTTATTTTTAAAGACTACTTGATTTGGGGGACACCTGGGTGCCACAGTCAGCTGAGCATCCGACCTTGGTTTCGGCTCAGGTTATGATCTCCTGCTTCGTGGGGTCAAGCCCAGCGTTGGGCTTGCGCGGACTGCTCGGAGCCTGCTTGGAATCCCTCTCCCTCCGTCTCTCTCTGTCTCTCCCTGACTCACGCTCACTCTCTGTCTCTCTTGAAATAAACAAGTAAACGGTAAAAAAATTATTTGGTTTTGTTTTTTTCCCCTTACCCTTAGACCTTCCATCAGATCAAACTAAATGTTTTACGACCAAGAAAATAGGCACATTATTCTTCTCTCCACAAGATGCTTATGCTACTTATCACGGTTGTCTCTGTGAAACGGAAGACAGAGAGAAAAAGAGGGAGACTCCTCTAAGGAATCATCGTATGTGCCCACGTTGTCTCTGGTTACCTGCATTTCATATTAAAATTTCAGTGGATTCACACCGTCCTTTCCTGGAATGTTGATACTACTTGTGAGGACAGCGTTATGAAATCAGTCTTCCATTAAGATAACGAGGCAGCCGGAGACTCTTTCTTTCTTTCATCTCATTTCCTACAAAGAGTGTTCTGAAAGCTCTGGCCACACGTCACGGGCCACGAAGCCTACAGTGCATAGCAGTGCATTTCACGAATGTCCCCGCTCGCGGGGATGCGGGAGATCCAGACGCGGCCGGTATTTTTCCAGAACGCTTCGCCGGTAACCTGTCCAGAGAGTCCTTCCCCTCCTGGTCGGGTCGGGTGAGTCCACAGTGGTTTAAAATGGGACAAAAATGTGGGCACTGGCCCCAACTGCGAGGACGTGCAGGGTTTAGGGGACCTTCCTCAGGCCGATCTGTACGGCAGGACGTGGCTGGAGTGGAGAAGAGGGTGGTTTGGTTGAGTTTATTATAACCCCCTGTATGCGTGCTTTTTTGGATCATCCGCCTTACAGGCTTCCTTTAACCCGAAGTCCCCTCTGGTCGGACGTGCTGGTGTCTTGATCTCCTGAAAGCCGGCCTGTGCCCCTCTGCCAGGCTGAGTGCTTCTGCTCGGTGTCCCCAGCACCTAGGCACCACCCCCCGGGGGTCTCCTCCTCTCACTTCTCCAGTGGTTACCTTCGCTCAGCTCCTGGCACTCCAAGCCCCTCAAGGAACGGGACTCGCTCTCTCTAAAGCTGACCATTCCGTGTTTGGGACAGGCCCTGTCAGATTGCAGGCCGTTTAACACATGTCTGAAATGAGAGACTCGGCCGTTCTAAAATCTCCGCTGGTTGACCGGACGTACAGGGAAGAGGCCGTTAGTTTTCATTTAAGAGGTGTGAAACGTCAGGCTCGGGCTCCGGTTGGGTTTATGGTTCGGCTACCTGGGATAAAAGTTGATCATGATTTATTAAATCTGCCTCTCCGGTGCGGACGTGATTCATCGCCCTCTCCCCCGGGCGCTCCCTGGCCCTCGCTGCTGGGGGGCATCTGCCGCTCTGAGAGGGGCCCGGCTCTTTCTGGGCCCGGGAGCCTCCCCCGCTCCCCTGCCCACGGCCGGCTCCGGGGCGGGAAATCCCGTCCTACCCCACCGCCTGCACAGTTGTCGTGCCCACATTGGCTCCACTGAGCGCTCTAGCCCAGGTACTTCTGCCTCTCTCCGAAATTCGTGTTGACCTCCTAGCCCTTGAAGTGACGTCCGGAGATGGGGCCTTTGGGGAGCAATTAGATCATGTGGGGGAAGCGGAGGAGGTCCCGAGAAACCCCCTCGAGGGGACAGCGAGAACACAACCATCCATGAGGAAGCATCCCACCCCAGACGCCAAATCTGCCGGCACCTTGGTCTTGGACTTTCCCACCTCCGGGAACACAGGCAATAAATTTCTCTTGTTTATTAGCTGTCTGCTTTATGGCATTTTGTGATCATAGCCCAAACAGACTAAGGCAACGGGCTTGTGAAAAGTTGTGGGGGAAGACGCCTTCTATACTAGAGTAATCAATGTCACTTGCTGCAACTGGTAAATTCTAGCGTCTTCTTGGCCTGAAACGTGAGGTGTTAGCTCTCCTATAAGTCCGGCGGGACCAGGCAGCTCTCTTCTACAGCATGGTCAGGTCACTGCGGCCATGGGGAGAGAATTAGAGAGGAAGCCCGGGCCCCCAACCACCCCTCCCCCTCTCAGGGGTCCCTGGGACCTCACTGGAGATCAAACCTGACCGCAGGATGTGCTGGCCCTGGCTCAGTAGACGGGGGACCTGTGAGGAGAGGGAGGCACCTGGGAGGCAGTATTAATCCAGCCCCACACCCACCGTCACCCAGGCGCCCCCCCCCCCCCGTAACAGGGCGCCTTTGAATGTGGGATACCCAGAGCTTTTGTGAAAAGTATACATCTTTTCTGTCTTTATGTATTTGGGAATGCTTTTGTCTGATTCTTTTTTTTTCTCATTTTTAAATGTTTATTAATTTTTGAGACAGAGGGAGACAGAACATGAGCAAGGGTGTTCTTGAATCAGAAGCAGGCTCCAGGCTCTGAGTTGTCAGCACAGAGCCTGACGCGGGGCTCAAACTCATGAAAGGCGAGATCTTGACCTGAGCCAAAGTCGGACGCTTAACTAACTGAGGCACCCAGGCAACCAGGCTGATGTCTGATTCTTAGAAAGGCTTTTCTCCCAGTGTGAGGATTCAGTGTGAATACTTCTGGGGAAAGAATAGACGGAAGCAAACTAACAGCTCAGCAGGGTCCTGGTAACCCTGGGGGAGGCCAGCGCTCTGACGGTGCAGAGCAGACACTGTGCTCTGGACACGACTCTGCGCCCCAGCAAACCCCGACTCCTCCAGAATTGTGGGAGAGGACACCCTCGGCTCTGACGTTCTGGAAATCAAGCCCTTCTCCCATCAAGGGCAGAGGTGCTCACAGGAAGCTGGGAAGAGCACGGGTACGGGTCCTTGGGCAGCAGGGAGGCGTGCCCACTCCAAACATCTGTGCACTTGATACGGGGTTCCCACAGTGGTGGCTTCCACTGGACACAGCACACAGAGGACACGTTTCAGAGGGGGACACGCGCTGGTGCAAGATCACACTGTTGACAGCCATCTCCCTACAACAGGCAATATTTACAAATGTGTCTCCGTGGGCAGCCCCTAAAAGAGGGCTCCTAACAACCAGGCTTCATGAGGGAAAGTAGATTGGATTTAGTTCCCTCGATAAATCCCCAAGGTGTCCCTGGTCCTGGGAAGCAGCGGACTTTGTGAAGCCTGACAGAAAACTGGTTGGAGCTGGCGTATTTAATTTGGTAATTATCATTAATATAAGTGATTACTGATAAATGAGATTTTTGTAACTTCGTAAGGATGTGGGAAACTTTTTCTTTTTTTGGTACAGTGGACAATTAACCATGAAGAGAATAGATTCTAGACCTCATAAGTAAAAATCAAATTAAATAATTTTATATGCTTAGGGGACTATAGAATGTTCTACTCATTAGTTTTCATAATTAAGAACAAGAAACAAACGTGCTCAAGAATATAATGATAAAGAATGTAATCTTTACGTTGATTCTACATGATGGTAGGTGAGAGAAAATGAAGAGAAAGGAGCCACTCTGGAACATCAGAAAGGGTTAATGGAGCAGCAGTGAGTCCGGGGACGTGGGGGCTGAGGAGTCCGCGCTTTGCTGCAAGAGGTCGTCGTGGGCCTACTCCTGCTGCCAAACTGTAGTGCAGAGCTCTGGTCTCCTTGGTGTCACCTAGAGCCATCTGTGGAATGGAGTCAGAAAGAAAAGGGAAAGAGACCGAGACAGAGAGAGAAAGAAGCTTCAGTAACTCTCTTCTGATAACAGTCACAAGGAGAACACATGTTCTTTTCTTTTCTTTTAAGGTTTTTTTAAAATTATTTTTGAGAGGGATAGACAGAGCATTAGTGGGATGGGGCAGAGAGAGAGGGAGACACAGAATCGGAAGCAGGTTCCAGGCTCTGAGCCGTCAGCACAGAGCCTGACGAGGGGCTCAAACTCACAAACCAAGAGATCCAGAAGCGGGCTGCTTAGCCGACTGAACCGCCCAGGCCCCCAAAACACATTCTTTCCATGGACTCGCTGAACATTTCCCAATAGAGACCACACTCAGGGCCACAGGGAACATTTCAAGTAATTTAAATGGATTGAAATTATACAAATTATAGTCTCTGAGAAAAATGGCACCGAATTAGAAATCAACAAGATCCAAGAAAGGTCTATGAAAAATTCCCTGATATTTGGAAATTGCATACCTCAATTCTAAAGAATGACTCAAACTAGAAAGTAGAAAGAATTTTTGGCTGAATAGAAATGAAAAGTGAGATGGTGAAATCGGTTTGACATTGGGAAGATCATAAGTTTGGAAAATGTTTGCTGTGATGATGCTTGTATTAGAAAAGAAGAAAGTTTGTAAATGAATGAGTTCAGCTTCTGCCTTAAGAAACACACAGAGACAAAATAAATAAATAAAAGGAAGAAGGATAAGATGAAACCCAAAGCAAGCAGAAGAAAACAAATAAAAAAAGATCAAAATAATAACCCATAGACTCGTGAAGGAAAAGCAAACAGAGAAAGAAGTCAATGAAACAAAAATTGGCTCTTTGGGAAGATAAAGAAAATGAAAAATCCTTAGATGGATGTTGGAGAAAAAGAGGGAAGACACGCATTTCCTGTGTGCAAAGTAGAGAGATGAGCACGCGGCAGGTTCCACGAAGCAAGGGGATGAGAAGGACATGTTACAGAGAACCGCAGCCTGTCCGTCTAACAGCTTAGTTAAACTAAGTTCCCTGAAACACAAACTATCCAAGCACAGTCAGAGAGAATCAGAGCCCCCAAGTCTCCCTGTGCTGATTGAAGAAATCGGATGCATACTGATGACCTTCCCACAAGTCAAGTCCAGGCTCAAGACGCTTTGCTGGTGAATTCTACCAAATATTAAAAAAAGAAGAAATGATAACAATTCTACTTGACATCTTCTAGAAGACTGAAGAGAATATTTCCTTCGCAACCCATGAAACAAGGGAGGCATCATCCGAAACTGGCTGCACACGTCATAAAAACAAGACTATAACCTAAGAGCTTTCATGAAAATGGAGGAAAAGGCTTAAACAAACTTGGCAGATCTAACCAACAATATGCATTCATGATACTTCATCGTCATCGACTGAGGTTTATTCCAGGGATGCAAAGTTGTCTTAACTTTTGAAGATTAATCAATGTAATCAATTTATTAACAGACTGAAAAATAAAAGTAAACATGGGGGGGCAGAGGATATGTCTTCCTTGCTGTGTTTGGCTGTAAAGGACAGAAACCTAATTGGAGTGGCTTAAAATACAAAGTCGTTCTCACCGATGCAATGATGTAACGAAATGCTCAGCAGTGGTTATCACAGGGTTGGGCTAGTGGTGGCTAAAAGATGTTATCAGGATGTAGGCTCCTCCCATTCTTTCTTTCTAAGAGACTCAACTTGCTATCATCCGCCTCATGCTTGATATCTCATGGTCCCAAAACGGCTGCCTGAGAGCCAGCCATCACATTCTCGAAGACCTCACACTGAGCAGGACAGAATATCAGACAGATGAAAAAGATTTCCTTGTGTATCTTTTTTACTGTTTTAATCGGGTAGAGAATTCTTCCCAGAGCTCACCAGTTCTGACTTCGTATGTCCCATTGTCCAGAAATGAGTCCCATATGATCCAAGGCCAATCCCTGGGACAGCAACGAGATTAGACTAGTCCTGACTGACCCCCTGGGTGGGGAATGTGGTTAGCCCAACATCGTCAGGCTTGGTCAGGAGGGAGAAGACCAGAAAGGCTGATGATGACTGTTGGCCACAGGGGATACTAGTTTTGAGTAAATTTAAACACAGGTAAGTTTCCTACTGGGTGAGGAGTTGAGGAGGAAGGGGCATGTGGGAGAGTTAGCGCTCCAAAGGGCTTATTAATGAGCCCCAATTAAGGTAAAAATTGCCCAAAGTCACTCTTTGCCCTGAGAGATGGATGAACAGCACGGGTGGAGATTAGCTGCTTACTTCATCGGAGCCTGCATTTCATAGATGCCCCCTTTCTGGGCACATCTCACCCCAAACGTGAGCTTTCTGTCCACAGTAAACATGGTCACCAGAAAGCCACACTCACCCATGAGCATCTGTCTTGGTTTGTCCGGGCCGCTCTGACAGAACAGCAGAGATCAAGCGGCTTAGAAACGATAGACCCTTCTTTCTCAGGTTCTGGAGGCTCATCATCCCCCATCAGGTGCCCGCAGATTCGGTGCTGTTGAGGTCACGCCCTGGCTCCTGTGGGCTCTCCTCCCCCTGCGTCCTCTCCAGGCAGCGGGTGAGGGGGCTCTCTGGGCTCTCCTTTCCAAGGGCACTAATCCCCTTCCTGACGCTCCGCCCTCCTCAACAACCCACCCCCTCAGACCAGCAGCTTGGGAAATAGGGCTTCAAGATACGAAATTATGAGGCACAACCTTTGCTCAATAGAGCAGTCTATAAGAGATTTGGAGGAATAGAGTGATAAGACTTAAAAAATTTTTTTAATGTTTAAGTATTTTTGAGAGAGAGTGAGAGCAGGGAAGAAGCAGAGAGAGAGGGAGACACAGAATCTGAAGCAGGTTCCAGGCTCCGAGCTGTCAGCACAGAGCTGGACATGGGGCTTGAACCTATGAACCGTGAGATCATGACCTGAGCTGAAGTCAGATGCTTAACCGACTGAGCCCCCCAGGCGCCCAAAGACTTTCTTTCTTTTTTTTTTTTATGAAGTTTAATTTTCAGCTGTAGACAGAATGGTTTCAAGATTCTCTGAGCAAATAAAAAATGGACAAATCCCTTACAGGCAGAAAGAGGAAGTTTCCTTTATATTAAAGACAAATAAACAACCCAACAGGCATGATTCATTACTTCATTATCACTTCTATTGAGTTTTCCAGATTAAATCTGATCATTTCATGACAAATCATCTCCGACAGCCACTGAAAGAGGTTTGGGGTGCTTCCCTGTGAAGGTGCAAAGATGACCACAGTTACAGATCTGATAATCCGGCCAAATATATCCTTAGCTCCATATGAAAAATCCACACAGTACGGCGCTACTAGCTGTACAAGAATGCTATCTGTTCATATCACGGGGGGCTCAGGCGTGGCGTGGGGTTCACCCACGTGGAATTACGCCACCAGGAGCTTATTTTGGTCGCGGTACAGCTGACTCCCTGAGAGAGACCTCCGGAAATTCTAGTCCACTCACTCATGTGCTTCTGCCTCAGTTGTGATCACTGAGCAATGGTTCGTGCGTCTGTGACTGTTAAGGGAATGAACAGGGAACGGACAGAATGGGGGGTCGAGTGAGGCATGGGCTGATGTGCAGGGTGTAGACACTGACAAGAATACGCCTCAGGCAGGCGCAGCCCCGCTTTCCACCGGCCTCCGGTCCAGGAAGGAGAAGTCAGAGGTCTGGACACAGCAGCGCCTGGAGACAGGCTGGGCACCCCCTTGCAAATCGGCGACCCTGTCCTCCCTTCGGAAACCATTTTTACTTATTTTACAAATATGTCATACATCAGGGCACCTGGGTGCCTCAGGTGGTTAGGCGGCCGACTCTTGATTTTGGCTCAGGTCTTGATCTCCCGGTTCATGAGTTCAAGGCTCACATCCGGCTCTGCGCCTGGGGTCCTCTCCCCCTCTGTCTGACCCTCACCCGCCCCTCAAAGTGAATGAACAAGCTTCAAAAAAAAATCAAGCAAAATATTTAATACATCAATGGTCATTTTTTAAGGAAAAAAAACCCTAGAAAGTACAAATTAGAGCAGGAAAGGAAAATCGTTAAGTCCTAGCAGCCTGGGGAAATGATATTTATTTGTCAGTGATTTTTCCTGACACGGTGTCCTCAGTGACTGAACTAGGGGTGTGGGAAAATGGCATTTTCGGGAATAATTCCAGCAATACAGACAAACCAGATGTGGTTTCTCTGCTTCTCCACCGATGCCGTGATAACTTCATCTCCTGCAGACGGACTCTGGGGTAGGACCCCCGTCACACGTGAGTGGACCCCCTGCCCCAGAGGCCACTTCCAAGCACTGGACCCCGGGGCTCTGCCCGCCCAGCTCCAGCTTTAGGAGACAGGCTGTCCTTGGTCACAGCGCGCGCAGCACCTCATGAATCAGCCCCTGGACTGAAGTCGATAATCCATTAGTGTGGGTCCTCCGGGTCCCCCGCGTCTGGGTAACGTGTGGCCGTTTCAGGTGGAGGCAGTGAGACACCCTGAAAACTGATCACTTCCAGGTGACCCCTTGCTGCTGACCCAGCGACACCAGCGGGGCCAGTTTAGGGGCACGGGACGCTGGTGGGGAAGCTCAAACAGCCGGCGTTTCCACAACTTTTTTTTCCAAGGAAACAGTTTCACAAAACTGCCTGCTTTACAAATGGGGAAGCAGGCGACTGCAACTTCTACCAACTGAGCTGCACCCCGACGCTTTCCCTCCTCTTCCTTTCTGGCAGCTTCTTCACAACGGCTCATGTGCCAACTACTATGTCCTGCGTCCGTTCCCTTCATTGTCTCCATCAGAGAAAGTTTTCATCAGAAACGGAAGCGCGGTCTTCCAGAAAATCAATAAGCAAAATGCCGAACACATTTAGTTTTTTTCCCAAGCAAAAGAACACCTGTAGATCTACGTAGAGCATTTGTGGAAAATTATGAGCCAGGATGGATTCTGATCTCACGTTGCGGACGTGCAGTTGTCTCCTGCCGGGCCCTGAGCTGTCCTCACCATCGAATTCGTCTTGAAGAACCGAGAGGAAATGTCAGAGTTTCTAAACGGTGCGGGATGAAGTGCACAGCAGCTAATGGAACCTGGGTGCGCGGAGAACACTGGGCGATAAGAGAGGAGATGTGATCTCCCCTCATCCGGTCACTTCTCTCGCAGATCCGGAGGGACCCGAGTCGGTGTTTGTAGAAATCCTCTCAAGCCCTGAGCAGCACAGACTGGTTCTGCCTGCACGCTGGACACACCCAGGTAGGGCATGTTTGGATGGCTTGAATTTTCCAGGCGGGAGCGTGAACTGACACCCCCACCACCCTGTGCACGGCCACCCTCCGCACCCCTGCATTGGCAGGTCCCCGCGTGGCCTGGCTGAACCCCACCCCCCCATGAGCCTGCCTCTCCGGGATCCTCCGGGGCTGAGAATAGCCCCCACCCCCCACCAGCAAGACTTCTCTGCTGCCGCCCCCTGATTCAAGCACCCCCCAAGTCACTACAGGGCCTAAGTGAGTCACCCTCTTGCAGTCCCGGGGCTGATGAGGAGGGCATCCTTGCCGAATTCTCTCCTGTTCTGTGCGGGGATGGCATGGACACAGCCTGCTGCACTGACGTTACGGCCGAGAGCCCCAAAGCCTGTTTTGAGAAGTGAGTAACACAGACTTACGTCTATACCCGCGGAAGACCCCAACATAACATTCTCAACGCACCTGCATTTTTGTTCTTGTTGGAGAGTTCTGCTCCCAGCTAACTAATTCCAAAGCTGACCTTGTCGATCCAACCCTAAGCCGGACACTATTTGATTGTTCCCTTTTAAGAAATCAGCAGCCTGTTGAAATCATTAATCTGATAAACTACCACATAAATTAGCTTAAGCAAGGTTGGTACTTTTAAAAAATCCTAAATGCGGTTACCTGTGTCTGTCCGAGAAGTAATTCCTGTGCAGTGATTTGTGGCCACACTTACAGGATGTTAAATAATCTTTGAAAGTGTCTCTTTTTTTTCTCATCCCATGGATATGACTAAATAGTAGAAATAAACTTCAATTTGGCACACAAATTAAATTCTGCATTTATGCTCAGGAGAAAAGGACTGTTGTCCAGGAGGTTGTTCTGAAATGGAGTATCCTGCTAAGCCACCTGTAAGCTTCCTGACTTCCATTAACCATGATCCAGAAAGCTCTTTAATCTCTGCCAATCCCGGGCCAGGGCACAAAGGAGTCCTCTGGAAATTAGCTGCTTTCTCAGTATGTACCTATATATAGTAGCTTCCTAGGCGATGAAATTGACCTTGGTAGGATTAGCACAGACACAAGCGATCTTTGGTGTTTGTGGGTGATTTGAGGGGGCTTTGCTGCTTGTTTAAAACCAGAGAATGCCTTCCAGCCTTGGGTAATAACGACATTACCAAAGGAATAGGAATCAAGGTGTGTTTTGTTCAGCTGCGCTCTGGATTCTGAGGCACAGTCATGACGGGCTGCTGGTGGCCAGGACATACGTGCATTCTTAATCTTTTTTTTTTTTTTTTACTCGTAAAATCCACAATTTTGGCTGGCTGTGCAGAGTAAACACTGGGCTTCCTGCCTCCCTTCCAACTATGCGTGGTCTTGTGACTAAATCCTTGCCCGTAGGATGTGGGACACAGTGCACGCATCTTCTGGGTGGAAGTTTTAACAGGAGCAGGCACACCCTCCTTCCTCAGGGGGTGTGGGAGGCGTCACCGGAACCATTTAAATAGCGGCAACATCCAGGGATGGTCATGCAGGAAAACCAGAAAAGGGCCTGGCATGCACATCCATTAAAGGATGCCCGATGGTTCCAGAAACCTGGAGTCTGCAAACCTGTGGAGTCTGGCAATCAGAGAGACTCCCTGAGTTAGCCCTGGAAGCCCGACTTCCCGACGAGGGCTCTTGATAGGGTGGTGACAGGGAGAGATAAGAGTTTTAAAAGCTAACAAAAGCAAATTTCCAGGGAGAGCCAGTATTTCATTTTAAGTGGCAAAGGATTTAACGCAGGAGGTGGTGAGATCATCCATCAGCGCTGAAAACAACTGTAAATTCCTGTGTAGCAAGTATAGATCTCCGACTCGAACCTTCTTACTGGTCATTAAACACCTCCTCTGCTCTCACTGCACCATAAGGCCTCACGCAGGGCAGGCACACTTACAGCAACCCTCTTGCACTCAGGGACTTAACACCTAAGTGTTGGGAGCATTTGGCCAAGGGCCATGTGTGACCCAGTAAAAGTAGAGAGAACCAAAGTTTCTTAGATGTGCTCTGTCCAAGGACACGGGGATGGCTTCGACGGTCCCCACCGTCCGGTCCTTGCCGGCTCGTGGACTGTGGTCTCCGCACATTTGGTTCCAGTCCAGCTGGCGCGGAGCTCATCCGCGTTATTCCAATGGAGGAGAAAAAAAACGGGTTTCCCTTCTGCAGGCGGGGAGCTGAGGCAAACACCCAGTACCACATCGTCCCGGTACCCGCCCTGCATCCTCCCGGCAGCTCCGGCGCTTAATTAGACTGGGCGTCGGCTCTGGGGTGAGTTATTACTTCTTTCTGTTTAAGCAAGCAAGAGGAAGGGTTCTGGGATGGTTAAGATGGGCAGGAGCCCAGGCAGTGGGTCTCGGATGTAGACACGGACAGGGGGAACTTCCCCCAGCTGCCCCGAACGGGTCTGGGCAGCTGGTCATGAAGGTTAGAACCTGGCGTCCTGCGAAATGGATGCGGCATTGATGTAGCTGAGCCTGCCGATAAGATCTGATTATTCACACGGAGAGTTTTGTCTCCTTGTGCTTTTGATCTAAGAAGATGCTTCTGCTGGCCTTTTAAAAAAATGAAATCAGGGGCGCCTGGGTGGCTCAGTCGGTTAAGCATTCGACTTCGGCTCAGATCATGATCTCATGGTTTGTGGGTTCGACCCCCGTGTCAGGCTCTGTGCTGACAGCTAGCTCAGAGCCTTGAGCCTGCTTCCAATTCTGTGTCTTTGTGTCTCTCTGACCTTCCCCTGCTCACGCTGTCTCTCTCTCTCTCACTCTCTCTCTCTCTCTCAAAAATAAAGACATTAAAAAGAAATTTTTTAAATGAAATTAGCCAACCTTTCCTGTCCATGTCTGGCTATTAGGGCCAAGTAAATGGCTACATTAAAGGCTGAGAGTGAATACTCAGAACAGCAATAATTTTCCTGGAAAGGGATCCAAACTTTATGTTTGGCTCCAGCACTAGACCCTGATGTAAAAAAGAATATTTCCAGCTATTGTTAATATAATTATATAATATGAAGTGTAATTTTATATCATATGTTTATATTATTAAGCGCGTGTGTATATATATATATATATGTATATATTTTGACCATACAAATCGAAATTGGAGCCGTGGTTAATGCTACTCTTCTAAGAGTGTGATTCCAAAATAATGGCACTTAATTCCTACCTTCAATACTTTGTATGGAATCCATTCTTGAATCAATAGCTTTGTTAAGACAAAGACCAAGGTTCTAGGATTTCAGGTATTTTTAATTAGAATATGAAAGAGCTAAATTAAAAACGTATTGTAAGAGAATCACACGATTTGGGATTTGAATAGGCATTTCTCTGAAGAACCTATACAAATAGCCAATAAGCACATGAAAAGATGCTCAACATCATTAGTCATCAGGGAAATGCAAATCAAGGCCACAGTGAGACACCACCTTCCACCCATCCGGATGGTTACAATAAAGAAGGCGGCAATAAGAAATGTCAGCGAGCACGTGGGAAAATTGGCGGTGGGCATATAAAAAGAAATAGGCAGTGCCTCAAGAACTTAAACGTACAGTTAGCATATTATCCAGAAATTTCACTCCTAGGTATTTACTCAAGATAATTAGAAATATACGTCCACAGAAACAATGGAGCAAATGGTTATGGCCACATTGCTCGTAATTGGCAGGAAGCAGGAACGACCAGATGTTCTTCAGCTGATGAATAAACAAAAGGTTGTATATCCCAACAATGAACTCTTATTCAGTCATAAAAATGAATTAGGGATCCGTACAACATGGATGAACCTTGAAAACATTACGTTACGGGGAAGATGCCCATCACAAAAAGCCATATGCTCTATGGCTCCATTTTGATGAAACGAACAGAACAGGCAAATCCATAGAGGCAGAAGGCCGATTAGAGGTTTCCGGAAGCAGCAGGGAGGAGGGAGAGACTGCCAATGGGACTGAGGTTTCTTTCTGGGATGATGGAATGTTCTGGAATTACACAGCCATGATGGTTGCGTAGCCTTATGAATACACTAAAAACATTGACTTATACGCTTTAAAAGAGTGAAGTTCGTAACATGTTTATTTTATTTCCATTAAAAAATTATCACAGCATCCTTTCCTAAAATTTTTTAATGTTTATTTTATTCTTGACAGAGAGACAGAGCATGAGGAGGGGAGGGGCAGAGAGCCGAGGTGTCAGCACAGAGCCGGATATGGGGCTCGAACTCATGTACTGTGAGATCATGACCTGACCCAAAGTCAGATGCTCAACCAACTGAGCCACCCAGGCGCCCATCAAGGCATCCTCCATCGGCTCCTCGCCCTTCCTTGTCCTGTGCCCTGCTCTGCCCCAGTTTCCTGGGATACTTCCTACATAAACTACTTGCATGGCATTAATTGTCTCAGGGTTGGATTTTGAAGGACTGCAAATTAAGACAGAATCCACCCTGCATCCAGCTTAAGTAAAACGGAAGCGCAGGCTGGAAACCGGTGTGGAGGCTCCTCAAAAAACTATCCATAGACCTCCCTTGTGTCCCAGCAATAGCCCTGCTAGGGATTTACCCAAGGGATACAGAAGTGCTGATGCATCGGAGCACATGCATCCCAATGTTCACAGCAGCACTGTCAACAATAGCCAAAACATGGAAAGAGCCTCAATGTCCATCACCTGATGAGTGGATCAAGATGTGGTATATATACACAATGGAGTACTGCATGGCGATGAGGAAGAATGAAATCTGGCCATTTGTAGGAAAGTGGATGGACCTCGAGGGTGTCATGCTAAGCGAAATAAGTCAGGCGGAGAAGGACAGATACCATATGTTTGCACTCATAGGTCTAACAGGAGAACAGGAGAAACCTAATGGAGGACCAGGGGGAGGGGAAGAGGGAAAGAGAGTTGGGGAGAGAGAGGGACGCAAAACCTGAGAGACTCTTGAATACTGAAAATGAACTGAGGGTTGAAGGGGAAGGGGGAGGGGGGAAAAGAGGTGGTGGTGATGGTGGAGGGCACTTGTGGGGAAGAACACTGGGTGTTGTATGGAAACCAGTTTGACAATAAACTATTTTTAAAAAAAGGGAAGAGCAGGGATCACAACCCTCTGATGCTCTCCAAAGACACCCCCTCTAGGATGTAGCCTCTGGGACCCACGGTCTGGGTGCCCTCAAGGTGTGTGGACGCCATCTTTATCATGGTGGCCTCACACCTCACTCGGGAGGACAGGGGTTCACACTCCCCATTGCTCCACCGAACCCTGAAGCATCCTTCACGATGCTCTATTATAAATGTAAAAACAATGTAGCACCACTTCATGGCGACTTTAGGAATTATTGTATGCAATATAATAGATTATATATTAGTTCATAATATAATGCCGATATAATATATAATATATTGGAAGACACCATTTCGAATACATATCTATCATATATGTAAATATAATTATATATTCTATAAATTGTTATATATCTATGTATCTATACATAATAGATACATAGATTAGATATTAGATACACTATATTTTAGATAGATATTATATATTATATATATATATATATAAAAGAAGTGGAAAGTAGAATCTCATTGTGGTTTTGATTTGCATTTCCCTGATGACTAATGATATTGAGCATCTTTTCAGATATGATTATATTATATAATCCATATTGATTTATGGTATATAATATACAATAGATAACATATCTAATATGTATCATGTAATACAATATAATTATAATAGTGTATTTATTCTATTATACTCTTACAAATACATTGGTATAAATATCACATAGATATGCCTTGTCTCTCTCCCCTTTTGAGATCTTCCTGGTCCCAGAATTGGGGCTCGTCATTTTCAGTGTCTCTGCCGACTTGGGGCGCAGTGCACTTCTTGTCATGAGAGCTAACACATCATTCAGTCTGAAATGAAAGCATCCATGAAGGAGCGGCTTCAAAGTTAGAATTACAATGACAAGATCATGCATTTTAATTTTTCCTAGAGAAACAATCTATTTCAATACGATTAAATTATGTGACCTAACAAATCCTTATTCACGGCAGTGCTGACAAATCGGGAGGACTTTATAAATCATTCATCAATGGCCAGTTTGTCCTGAATTCACTTCAACTTTAGAAACAAGCCTCAGAGGTAGTTTGGTGCTGCCTCTTGCAAGTGATTCATAATTTATACTTCCTGTTTTCTTCAAATGTGACAGGTATATGATTCTGTAAAATGGCACTTTGCTGACCACACACACACACACACACACGTGCAATGCACACAGGCATACATGCATGCACGCACACACATGCATGCACACACACGCACATGCACGCACACACGCACGCACACGCATACGCACATTTCCTTAAAAGAAAAATACCAGGGGCTGTCCAAAGGCAGGAGGTTGCCAGCAATTTATTTAAAGGTACTCGAGGGGAAATAACAGCAGTTTTTAGAGAAAATGAAACAAAACAAAACATGTGTTAGAATAACAGAAACCTGGAGCAAAGCACCTATTGCTTATCCCAGCAGAAAGGTGTGAGTTTAAGTTGTATGATTGCTGGTGGTATTTGACCAGAACAACTTCCCGTGTGTCGAAAGCTGAAATTTATCTCAGACGTTCGGATGGGTAAATTGAGAGCCCTGGGGATTTTCGCACCATAAATTTCAGGTGTAATTGGAATAAACGGGGTTTGTTGACTTGATCCTTCCCTTCAGACCAGAACACTTATTTACTGGGCACAGGCAGAGTAAGTAGCAACACTGGATGTGTCCAATGCTGATGAGGCCACACATGCTAGCCTACCCGGAACCCTCAACCTCCTTCCCGGAGTGTGCAAGATAGCTTTAACAATACTTTTCTGATTTGTGAACTCAAAAGAAACAACTTACTTAAGCCTCAGAGACCACAACAAGTTCTTCCTTGTTAAAACTGTGGCACTGAGACCAATATGCGTCCGTGGCGGCTGAGATGTGACAGGGAGGATGTTTTGTCTCCAGAAGCCCGGTCACCCGGTAATTGGCAACCATACAGGAACCGACCGGAGGGGACTTACGGGTGCAATGATCTGAATTCAACCACTGCCGGCTCTCAAGGTTGTATTCCTATTCAGAGCCGGCTGGATCCACTCCCAATGAATTCTCCAGACCCTGGAAATAATACTCTTTAAAAAACATAAGAAAACAAGAACCTAAGACTGTTACTTGTCAGCAACCAATTTCCCGCCTGCTCGTCCTCGGCGAGGCTCAGGCAGCACGCACGCATGCGCACACAGATTTCCCTCTAATGGAAATGCAGTTCACAGCAAGGGTTGACTTCTGAGTGAGACCTGTTACAGGGGTCACTGGGTAAATATGGTAAGGGGACCAGGTGGGGGCCAGCGGCCTCTGACAAGGACGGCCTGCATCTTCGGCCTGGTTAAAAAAAAAGCAAAAGCGAGTCAACTGAAAACATTTGAAAATCAAATCAGCATTAATAAGTGATTCACGACTCAGATGGCATCCTGTCTAGCAAGATGCTGGGAGGAACTGTACATAATAAAAAGTCTGGATGGTAAGGGGGCGTGGGGAAAGCAGTCATCAGCAAGAAAGAAAGAAAGGGCTGTTTTAGGCCAGGCCAACCGTCCACCACGGGGAAGGGCAGGGGTCATGTTGGGTGGGCCGCCTTCTCTCCCTTGGGGGATGGAGGGGGCCCATGTGACACACGGCCTCGCTGGCACTGACCAGAAAATTCCTGAGCACAGGTTGCGACTACATTTCTGGGTCCCCTGGACTTAGGTTGGGCATTAGCCCGGGTTTGGGGACTTGGTCTAAGTGACCCCATTTTGTGTCTGGTTTTCTTTTAACAAGACCCACGTCCAGCAGGGGCCCTGGGCCTAAAACGCCGGGCTGCGTGGCCCAGCGGTGCCCTTGGAGCGGGCCGTCCTCAGCTCCCTGCCGACCGCGAGGAACGGAATCGTGCCTGGCCTGCCCGCGGAGGAGCCCCTCGCCGCTGCCCCCAAGACTCACCCCTCCCCATGGGGACCGTCTCCTTGGGTGGCCTGTGACGTCGGCACACATAGAATCTATCACAGATGACAGCCATTCCCACATCAGGGACCAGAGTCCGGACCATCCCACGCTGAACATGCCAACGCACAGGCTCCTATTTTCAATAATTTATAGATAAAAATCATTATCATTTGTCAGTGAAGAAATGGTAAGGCAGGGTTTCAGACGCTCTGATCCATTTTAAATGTATGCATTTCCTAAGTTCATTCCTCTACCACGTGCAGTGTTTCCCTTGTAGATACGCTACTTCCCAGGCAGTCCTGACACCTAAAGATGTGAATTCGGAGCACATGGTGGGTATTTTTAGCTTGGTTAAGGGCTCATGAGTTTAAGGCTGCTGAGTGTCCTTACTGGCCAGCACTCACCATCCCCTAATCACTGTGGCTCTGCATTCAGAACATCAAACACGCAGATAATGGCTTAGTTTGTGGCCTTTGTGAGGAGTGTCGGGCAGGGGCGCCTGGGGGCTCAGTAGGTCAGACATTCCACTTCCGCTCAGGTCACGATCTCGCAGTTCATGGGTTCGAGCCCCGCGTCCGTCTCTGAGCTGACAGCTCAGAGCCTGGAGCTGCTTCACATTCTGTGTCTCTCTCTGCCCCTCCCCTGTTCATGCTCTATCTCCCTCGTCTCTCAAAAATATATAAACGTTAAAAAAAAAAAGACTGTCCGTGCAAACAGTCCCTTCTGGTGCTTACCACGCACCCCGCCCCACGCAAGGACTTGCTGAAGAGTATCTCCATTAGTGGTTGAAAAAACAGGTCCAAAGGAAAAAGAGAATTTCCCAGAGCTGTATCTTTTATTATAAAACCGAAACGTGTTGAATGAAATGATGTCCATTTTTCCAGCTCAGACTTTCAGCTAAATGTGTCAACAAAACGCCGGCCGGCTGGATTTAATGCCCTTTTTTCAAGCCTGCAACTTTCCCCTTGTCTCTGGGGCCTTGTTTTTAGCAGAAAATATTTGTGCTGGAAATGGACACTCGACGAGAGAGCATAATGAAGTCTTCGCACAGTTTCCAATTTTTTCAGACGATTCCTAGCGAGAATGCGAGAGGAAACAGCCGAGTTGGTATCACTGGCTGCAAAGTAAGGCAAGGTGACACTTGAAAATCGTACTTAAGGGCATGAGCCCTGAGGAAAAGTCTCGTAATCTAAAAAAGAAAGGAAGGAAGGAAAGAAGGAAGCAAAAGCTCCGGTGATTCTGTGTTGCACACTTTCTGCCTGGTCCAAGGAAAGAACAGCACAGGGAAGTGTGCGAGGGTCTGGGGACCACCCGGCTGTGGATGCTGAAGCCCCAGAATGGTAGAGATGGAGATGAGAAAATGATTTCCCAGGAGAAGCGGGAAAGGAGGAAGGAAAGTGAGACTTCTTCAGTCCCAAGGAAAGAGCCAGGAACGAGGAGATAATTTTTAAACCTTCTTCAAAGCCTCCGTGTGTCTGAGCGGATGCCGTGCACTCTGGAACGCAGGACAAAGGAAAGTCCTTCGGATTCGTGGGACCAGCGTACCCTTACTCTACACACAACCGCAGGACCTTTGACTGTCCCTTCAGAACACGTTTACTGATTGATTACACGTGCCCTGTGCTAACGGGGCGCTGGGGGGCAGGACACAAGGGCCGTCCCCTGGAGCTCACGGCCACAGGCCGTGGGATCTCCTGGGCACGGGGGCTGACAAGACACACACGGGAAGATAGGGCAGCTGTGAGGCGGGGAACGTACCGGAGCAGGAGGAAGTGACAGCGCACGGTGTGCGGCAGGGGCACCCGAAAAACCGACCCGCGTCTGCGGTGGGCTTGCTCTCTGGGCCGTCGGCAAGGGGACGCGCAGGCTCACGCCACGGACGCGGGGGCAGTCAGCAGACCCCACGCCGGCGCGAGAGCCGAGGCACACGGGGCGCTTCTCACTCTGCACCCACCGCGACCCCCGTTCTCCCTCCTGTGAGATCGCGAGAACGCAGAATGCTCGAAGTCAGTAGACTCTCCATGAAAACCTGGTTGCTAGGAGGGTTTTTGTTTGTTTGTGTGTTTTTTAAAATTTATTTATTTTAATTTTTAAAATATTTATTTATTTTTGAGAGAGAGACAGAGCACGAGTAGGGGAGGGGCAGAGAGAGAGGGAGACACAGAATCGGAAGCAGCTCCAGGCTCTGAGCTGTCAGCACAGAGCCCGACCCGGGGCTCGAACCCATGAACTGTGAGATCATGACCTGAGCCAAAGTCGGGTGCTTCACTGACTGAGCCCCCCTGGTGCCCCAACTTATTTAAAGAGAGAGAGAGAAAGAGAGAGAGAGGGGCAGGGGCAGAGAGAGGGACAGAGAAAATCCCAAGCAGGCTCCAAGCTGTCAGCGCAGAGCCCTGAGCAGGGCTCAGTCCCACAGACCGTGAGATCATGACCTGAGCGGAAGTCAAGGGAGTCTGAAGATTAGCCGTGTGAGGCACCCAGGCGCCCCGATGAGGTTTCGATATTTTAAAAGCACGTACCTTTGCTGTAAGGTACAAATCACTCCGTTTCATCCACGTGGTTTCCCGTCATCTTCTGACACACTTTTGTTCCGTTTATCACCCAGCATCCGTGCGGGTGGCTAATTTGCCAGGAACACTTTTCGTTCGGGGGCCCTGGTACATGATGGCATCGTCTGGCTCAGCCCCACCGACGGCAGGGCCGAGCAGGCCAAGGCGGGAGCGCCAGCCCGGCCTCGACCCCGTGTTCTGACCGGCTCACCCCCGCGCTGCTGCCTGGGGAGGGGCCGGGCGCTGACCCAGCCCTGCTGAGGCCGGAGGTGCAGGGGAGAGAAGGTGCCCCCACCTGCCCCGTGGTGCAGCGGGACAGGAAGACACAGCAGCCCAGAGCAGAGGAAACACAGCCTGGACCCAAGCCCTTATTTCCGAGAACAGGTTTATAACTGAAGGGAATGGAAATCGAAGCAGGTGGTGGCGGGCATATTCCACATCGGAGAGAAACTCACTGAAATTATTTACTCTGGGGCAGCCCTGCAGCCTGGGGTGCGCGAGTGCGGGCTCTGCGGTCCGGGGAAGAGTCCTGAAGTCAGGCGCTGCTCCTGGGCACGGAGGCCTGTCGTCTCGGTCTGTGCGACATGGTTCCGTTTCCCAGGACGTGCACTGCTCCGAACCAGACACGTGAGGGCGCTGTCCCCTGTTTCTGTAAATGCCGTCAGGCTCCGCGGGGCTTGTACCGATCCCGGCCCCATATTCCAACGGCTGGACACGTCCAGACGTGCGACATGACAGACGCGCCTCTGCCCGCGTCCCCCTCACCAGGACGGACGAGGCTTCTGTGCGTCAGGTGCCACAGCTTCTCCAGGACCCAGCGCGGCCCTTACGTCCTGTTCCTCGGGCAAGCGGATCGAATCCCGGCAGAGACCGGGGCCAGCTCCGAGTTTCCAAGACAGGGCAAAAGGTGACACGTGGAAAACAAGGATCAGATCATGGCTGCGGGCAAAGGGTGACTCACTCGCCCAGGGAGGTGTGGCCTGCGGAAACTCGGGCAGTGAGGGTGATCGTAATGGGGTGACTGGCTCCACATGCACCGGGATCAGGTGACCAGATGGGTGATCGGAGCCTCAGGCCCCCTCTCGGGTTTCCCTTCGTCCTGGAAAGACAGGGAATCCTGAAGTGTCTGGCAGGGCTGAGGAGGGAGGAGGGAGAAGGGAGGAAGGGGAGGGGGAGGGAAGAGTGGGGGGAGGGGGAGGGAGGGGGGAGGGAGGGAGGAGGGAGGCACACACACCTCTTTACGCTTTGCATTTAATCTGGTCGATAAAAAGTCTGTAATCCTCCAAATTGCAATAATTGAGTGTCCGACTGAGTAAACCACACCCAAATCCACCGTCTTGTTGTAGGAAATGTAAACATTTTTTCACGGGTTGAGTACACTAATAAGGCAGTAACGATGACATATTACAACAAACGATTTTTTAGTTTGTTTATTTTGAGCGAGACAGAGAGAGTGTGAGCAACAGGGGAAGGTCAAAGAGAGAGAGAGAATCTAAGCAGACTTCACACTGTCAGTACAGAGCCCAACGCGGGGCTCCAACCCACGAACCTGCAAGATCGTGACCTGAGCCAAAACCACGTGTGGGTCACTTAACAGACTGAGCCACCCAGGCGCCCCTGGATGATACATTTACTGAGAGACCAAATCATCTGATTGGTCCAAGCAAAAGGAACAGTTTATTCCCTGGACGGCTGGCACGTTCACGTGTGTGATCTTACTTCCGGGTTAGACTCTGCGGACAATGCAAATACTTGCTGTTTAACGCAGGGCCGCTCGTCATGGTGCCTGTTAGCAAGTGGAGACCTTGGCATCGATCACTGTTCGGCACAGAAACGTGTCCAGCACACTTAGCTTCGGGTATGAAGTGTGTGGTGACCAGTGCACACCTGCTCCCCTGTGGCCGGGAAGTGGAGTCCCTGAGCCCCTGGGTGGAGACCCACAGACCCCTGATCTGTGAGCGCCCAGACCACCCGTCCAGCAGGTCCAGCCCGAAAATCCATAAGCACGTGGTGGTTTGTTCCTTGCCTTCTCTTCCTTTTACCTTCTTAGCCAGGACTTGAAATTTTCTTTATTCTTTTCTCCATATCTATAACATTTTTTGAATGTTTTTTATTTATTTTTGAAAGACAGAGACAGACAGACAGAATATGAGTGGGAGAGGGGCAGAGAGAGAGGGAGACCCAGAATAGGAAGCAGGCTCCAGGCTCTGAGCTGTCAGCACAGCGCCGGAGGTGGGGCTCGAACCCACAAACTGCGAGATCATGACCTGAGCCGAAATCAGAAACTTAACTGACTGAGCCCCCCAGGCTCTATAACATTTTTAAAAGCTGTCCAGGAGGCGCTAAAATCCGGAGAAGGGGATGTGATGATGAGGAGAGGCCAGAACTCCCTGCGAACCGAACGGTTACACCCACATGCTGTTTCCGCTTCATCTACACAAGCGCAGGTCCTTCAGAGGAGCATGTGAAGAATTTGAGGAATCAGGATTTTCACTCTCTCCCAAAATGAAAAGAAAATGGGCGCGGGGGTAATGCATTCATTTTATTTCCCCGTTTAGGTCCCAACATGTCAGGGCAGAAGGAACGGAGGGCGTAGGAGGGGCAGGCACATTTTGGAAGCTAAATCTAACACCAGAGGTGGGGCAGGCACCGGGAGAAATCGAGAGGGTTCAGGAATAAATGAGTGAGCGAAGAATCGGTCCCTGGGGCGCTGGGCTGAGCAGGCCCCAGCCTGCCAACCGGAGTGTCCAGGAGGGGAGGGGAGGCGGGAAGGTCAGCCAGTCCCCCCGGCCCCAGAGCAGGTGGCTGTGTGGCCCCCGGACCGGGAAAGACCTGCCCTCCGGTGGCTGCCGACCACGCCCCTCTGGCGGCTGCTGACCACGCCCCTCAGCTCCGTCCCTGGCCAGGATCTCCTGGAAACAGCCCCACGCCAGCGTTCTGGCGCCGTGGGTCCTGTTCCGGCCCCAGGATTCACCCTGCGTGGCGCCCTCCAGAGGGGCACGTTCTCCCCTGCTCGCCCGCCGCAGCCCTCCCAGCCGCCTGCCGAGGCCGCGTCTGCCTCCTTGGCGTGTGTCGGGTGCCTGCCTCCCTGCAGGATACAGGTGTCCCGGTGACGCTGACGGTTGGTCTTCCAGGACTTCCAGTCCAGCTCTGCCCCGGGGACCCCTCCCCGCCGCCCCCTCCCCGCCCCACTCCAGCCATCACCACGTCCAACAAGGGCGACACCTCTCTGGTCATCACTAGTGATTGTGGAGTGTCCACACAGTGGTCATCATGAAGCTCACTGAGGATTCTGTCATCTTTCCCTTCTTGCTTCCTTCGCCTGAGCCTGCAGTGGGCCGTTCTGTTGCCGTAGTTAACAGCAAATTCCTGTTTACGAGTCCATCTCTCCCAACGGATTGGGAATCTTTGAAATCAGAGACAAAGTTGTATTGGTGGCTGTGTTACTAGGTCCCAGCAAAGGGACTCTTGGAAGGCAAGCTCTCAGCAGCCCCTTGGGAGTTAGATGTCTGAGGGCCTTATAACTGAGGAAATTACAAGAGCAGAATGAGAAGGGGCCTCATACTGAAGTGCTGGAGAGGCTACCACCGACAGTTGTCCAGGTTGTGCACTGCTCACATAAGGCACCATTCCCATACATGATCATATAAAAGACGTTTCCTATTGTTGATGGGGTATAATGT